>NW_026867666.1:0-135116 GCF_020745735.1 Hemiscyllium ocellatum
CACACACACGAGGGAGGGACATGCACACAGCGAGGGAGGGACACGCGCACACACACAGCGAGGGAGGGACACACACACACATACACACACACAGCGAGGGAGGGGGACACACGCACACAGTGTGGGAGGGGGACACACATGCACACAGCGAGGGGGGGACACGCGCACACATACACAGCGAGGGAGGGACACAAACAAATACAGCGAGGGAGGGGGACACACAGCGTGGGAGGGGACACACACACACACAGCGTGGGAAGGGGACACACACACAGCGAGGGAGGGGGGAAAAGGCGCAAACACAGCGAGGGGAGGGACACACACACACAGCGAGGGAGGGGGTACACATACACACACAGCGAGGGAGGGGGTACACATACACACACAGCGAAGGAGGGACATGCGCACACAAACAGTGAGGGAGGGACACACACACAGCGAGAGAGGGGGGACACACACAATGAGGGAGGGGGTCACGCACACACACAGCGAGGGGGGACACAAACACAGCGAGGGGGGGAGACACACACAGCGAGGGGGGAGACACACACACACACACACAGAGTGAGGGACACAAACACACACACGCACACACACAGCGAGGGAGGGATTCACACACACATGGCAAGGGAGGGGGACACACATAGCGAGGGAGTGGGACATGCACATACACACACACACAGCGAGGGAGGAACACTCAAACACAGCGAGGAAGGGGAACACACACACACTCACACACACAGCGAGGGAGGAACATTCAAACACAGCGAGGAAGGGGAACACATACACACACATACACACACACACACAGAGTGAGGGAGGGACATGCACACAAACACACAGCGAGGGAGGGATACGCACACACACACAGCGAGGGAGGGGCATGCACACAGCGAGGGAGGGACACGCGCACACACACAGCGAGGGAGGGACACGCACACACACACAGCGAGGGAGGGACACGCGCACACACACACAGCGAGGGAGGGACACGCACACACACACAGCGAGGGAGGGACACGCACACACACACAGCGAGGGAGGGACACACACACACAGCGAGGGAGGGACACGCACACACACAGCGACACACACACACAATGAGGGAGGGGGACACGCATGCACACAGCGAGGGAAGGACACGTGCACACACACAGCGAGGGAGGGGGACACACACAGCGAGGGAGGGGGACACGCACACAGCGAGGGATGGGGACACGCACGCACACAACGAGGGTGGGGTCACGCATGCACAGCGAGGGAGGGACACACACAGCGAGGGGGGGACATGCACACACACAGCGAGGGAGGGACACGCAGACACACACAGCGAGGGACGGGGATTCACACACACACACACAGAGCGAGGGAGGGACACGCGGACACACGCACACACACACACGCACACACACACACACACACAGCGAGGGAGGGGGGACACACACACAGGGAGGGAGGGGGACACGCACAAACACAGCGAGGGAGGGACACGCGCACAGCGACGGGGGATACGTGCACACACACAGAAAGGGAGGGACACGGCACACACACACAGCGAGGGAGGGACACGCGGACACATACAGCGAGGGAGGGGCCACACACACAGCGAGGGAGGGACACACACACACACCCACACACACACACACACACACACACAAACGAGGGAGGGACATGCGCACACACAGAGCGAGGGAGGGGGACACATACACACAATGAGGGCGGGGGACACGCACACACACAGTAAGGGAGGGACTCGCGCGCACACACAGCGAGGGAGGGGGACACACACACAGCGAGGGAGGGGGACACGCACACAGCGAGGGAGGGGGACACGCACGCACACAACGAGGGTGGGGTCACGCATGCACTGCGAGGGAGGGACACGCACACACACAGCGAGGGGGGACATGCACACACACAGCGAGGGAGGGACACACGGACACACGCAGCGAGCGAGGGACATGCACACACACAGCGAGGGAGGGGGATACACACACACACACACACACACACACACACAGACACACAGCGAGGGAGGGGGGACACACACACAGCGAGGGAGGGGGGACACGCACAAACACAGCGAGGGAGGGGGGGACACACACACAGCGAGGGAGGGGGACACGCACAAACACAGCGAGGGAGGGACACGCGCACACACAGTTAGGAAGGGACATGCGCACACACACAGCGAGGGAGGGGGACACACACGCACAGCAACGGGGGATACGTGCACACACACAGATAGGGAGGGACACGGCACACACACAGCGAGGGAGGGACACGGCACACACACAGCGAGGGAGGGACACGCGGACACATACAGCGAGGGAGGGGCCACACACACAATGAGGCAGGGGGACACACACAGCGAGGGAGGGACACACACACACACACACACACACACACACAGACACACACAAAACGAGGGAGGTACATGCGCACACACAGAGCGAGGGAGGGGGACACATACACACAATGAGGGACGGGGACATGCACAGCGAGGGGTGTCAAACAGGGCGAGGGAGGGGGACACACAGCGAGGGAGGGACATGTGCGCACACACACAGCGAGGGAGGGACACACACACACAGCGAGGGTAGGGGGCACACACAGCGATGGGACACACACACACAGACAGCGAGGGGCGAGACACTCAGCGTGGGGGCACACTCAGCGAGGGAGGGGGACACACACACACCGGGGGAGACACACAGACACACAGCGAGGGACACACACACACACAGAGCGAGGGAGGGGGACGCACACCCACACACAGCGAGGGAGGCGGACACACACACACTGCGAGGGAGGGAGATACGCACACAGCGAGGGGGGGGAACACACACAGCAAGGCGACACACACACGTGCACACACACACACACACACCACACAGCGAGGGAGGAACACTCACAAACACACACAGTGAGGGAGGGACACACACACACAGCGAGGGAGGGACACACACACAGCGAGGGAGGGACATGCACCCATACACAGCGAGGGAGGATGACACGCACACACTGCGAGGGATCACACACGCACACACACACAGCAAGGGAGGGGGACACACGCACACAGCGAGGGAGGGACACGCACACACCCACACAGTGTGGGAGGGACACGCACACAGCGAGGGAGGGACACAGACACACACACACACACACACACACCGACACACACACACACACACACACGAGGGACACACACACACACACACACACAGCCAGGGAGGGGGGGACACGCACACAGTGAGGGAGGGGGACACGCACACAGCGAGAGAGGGGGGCACGCACGCACACAGCGAGGGAGGGGGACACGCATGCACACAGCAGGGGGGACACACACAGCGATACGGGACACACACACACAGCGAGGGGGGACACAGCAAAGGGGGGGCACACTCATCGAGGGAGGGGGACACACACAGCGAGGGGGGCACACTCAGTGAGGGAGGGGACACACACACACAGCGAGGGGGGAGACACACACACACACACACACACACACACAGCGAGGGAGGGGGACGCACACCCACACACAGCGAGGGAGGGGGACACGCCCATACTGCGAGGGCGGGAGACACGCACAAACACACAGCGAGGGGACACGGACACACAGCGAGGGAGGGGGACACGCACAAACACAGCGCGGGAGGGGGACACACAAACACACAGCGAGGGAGGGACCCACACACACATGGCAAGGGAGGGACACACACAGAGCGAGGGAGGGGGACACACGCACACAGGGAGGGAGGGACACGCACACACCCACACACACAGCGAGGGGGGCACACTCAGCGAGGGAGGGGGGACACACACACAGCGAGGGACACACACACACACACCACACAGACCCACACACAGCGAGGGAGGTGGATACACACATAGCGAGGGGGGGAGACACACACACACAAACACACACACACACACACACAGTGAGGGAGGGGGACGCACACATACACACAGCGAGGGAGGGGGACACGCCCATACTGCGAGGGCGGGAGACACGCACAAACACACATAGAGGGGACACGGACACACAGCGAGGGAGGGGGATACACACACAGCGAGGGAGGGGGACACGCACAAACACAGCGCGGGAGGGGGACACACACAAACACACAGCGAGGGAGGGACCCACACACACATGGCAAGGGAGGGACACACACACAGCGAGGGAGGGGGACACACAGTGAGGGGGGAACACACACAGCGAGGGGTGAACACACACAGCGAGGGGTGAACACACACACACACACACACACACAGAGTGGGAGGGGACACACACACACACACACACAGCGTGAGAGGGAACACACACACACAGCGAGGGAGGGGGGACAGGCGCACACACACACAGCGAGGGAGGACACACACACACACGCACATAGCGAGGGAGGGGACACACACACAGCGAGGGAGGGTGGACACACAGACACGCACAGCGAGGGAGGGGGACACGCACACAGTGTGGAAGCGGGACACGCACACAGCAGGGGAGGGGGACACGCACACAGCGAGGGAGGGGTAACGCACGCACACAGCGAGGGAGGGGAAACGCAGGCACACAGCGCGGGGGACACGCGCACACACAGTGAGGGGGGACACACACACAGTGAGGGAGGGGACACGCAGGCACATAGCGAGGGGGGACTCGCACACACACAGCGAGGGGACACACACACACAGATACACAGCGAGGGAGGGACACACACAAATACAGCGAGGGAGGGGGACACACACACAGCGTGGGAGGGAGGGACAGGCGCACACACAGCAAGGGGAGGGACACACATACAGTGAGGGAGGGACATACACACACACACACACACACACACACACACAGTGAGGGAGGACACACACACAGCGAGGGAGGGACACGTGCACACACACAGCGAGGGAGGGGGACGCACACACAGAACGAGGGAGGGGGACACGCACGCACACGAGGGTGGGGTCACGCATGCACAGTGAGGGTGGGACACGGGGACACACAGCGAGGGGGACATGCACACACAGAGAGGGAGGAACACGCGGACACACACAGCGACGGAGGGGGGACACACAAACACAGCGAGGGAGGGGGACATGCACAAACAGAGCAAGATAGTGACACACACACACACACACAGAGGGAGGGGGACACACACACACACAGCAAGGGAGGGGGATGTGCACACACACAGCGAGGGAGGGACACGCACACACACACAGCGAGGGGGGACACGCACACACACACAGCGAGGGAGGGGGACACGCACACAGCGAGGGAGGGGGACATGCATACGCACACAGCGAGGCAGGGAAACACACATACACACATAGTGTGAGGGAGGGGGACACACACAGCGAGGGGGGACACACACAGCGAGGGGATGGGGCACACACAGCGAGGGGGGTCACACACAGCGAGGTTGTGGGGCACACACACACACACACACACACACAGCGAGGGAGAGACATGCGCAGACACACAGCGAGGGAGGGGGACACGCACACACAATGAGGGAGGGGGACACGCATACACAGTGAGCGAGGGGGACACACACAGAGCGAGGGCGGGCGACACACACACACACAGCAAGGGAGGGGGACACACACACAGCAAGGGAGGGGGCACACCCACAGTGAGGGAGGGGGGCGCACCCACAGCGAGGGAGGGACATGCACAAACACACACAGCGAGGGAGCGGGACACACACAAACACAGCGAGGGCGGGACACGCGCACACACAGTGAGGGAGGGACACGCGCATACACAGCGAGGGAGGGGGACACACACATACACACGGCAAGTGAGGGGGACACACACAGCGAGGGAAGTGGGACACGCGCACACACAGCGAGGGAGGGACACGTGCACACACAGCGAGGGAGGGGGACACACACAAACACAGCGAGGGAGGGAGACACGCACAAACAGAGCAAGGGAGTGACACACACACACACACACACACAGCGAGGGAGGGGGACACGCGCGCACACACAGCAAGGGAGGGACACGCACACACATACAGTGAGGGGCGGACACGCAGACACAGCGAGGGAGGGGGACACGCACACACACGCAGCAAGGGAGGGGAACACGCACACAGCAAGGGAGGGACACACACACACACACACACACACACACACACAGACAGAGCGAGGGAAGGGGGACACGCGCACACACACAGCGAGGGAGGGACACGCACACACATGCAGTGAGGGGCGGACACGCAGACACACAGCGAGGGAGGAGGACACGCACACAGCGAGGGAGGGGCACACACAAACACACACACACAGCGAGGGAGGGACAGACACGCACACACACACAGCGAGGGAGGGGGACACACACACAGCGAGGGAGGGACATGTGCACACACAGCGAGGAGGGGGGACACACACAGAGTGAGGGAGAGGGACACACACACACACACAGAGAGCGAAGGAGGGGGACATGCACACACAGCGAGGGAGGGGGACACACGCACAGAGTGAGGGAGGGAGCACGCGCACACACACAGCGAGGGAGGGACACACACAGCAAGGGGAGGACACACTCAGCAAGGGGGGGACACGCATAAAACACACACAGCGAGGGAGGGACACACACACACATACACACACACACACACACACACACACACACACACAGTGAGGCAGGGACACCCACACACACAGAGTAAAGGAGGGACATGCACGCGCACGTGCGCACACACACACACACTCACACCCACACACACACACAGAGGGAGGGATAGACACACACACACAGCGAGGCAGGGAAACACACATACACACATACAGTGAGGGAGGGGGACACGCAGAGCGGGGGGGACACACACACAGCGAGGGGGTAGGGCACACACAGCGAGGGGCTGTGGCACACACAGCGAGGGGACAGAAGCACACACAGCGAGGGAGGGGAATACACACAGCGAGGGAGGGGGACACACTTACAGAGAGGGAGGGGGACACACACACACAGCGAGGGAGGGACACACACACACACACACACACACACACACACACACACACAGAGTGAGGGAGGGGGACACGCACACAGCGAGGGAGGGGGACACGCACACCTACAGAGCGAGGGAGGGGGACACGCACACACACACGGCAAGAGAGGGGGATACACACAGCGAGGGAGGGGGCACTCACATACAGAGAGGGAGGGGGACACGCACAGCGAGGGGGGACACACACAGCGAGGGGACACACGCACACACAGCGAGGGGACACACGCACACAGCGAGGGATGGGGATACACACAGCGAGGGAGGGGGACACGCACACAGCGAGGGAAGGACATGCACACACACACTGCGAGGGACGGGGACACACACACACACACAGCAAGGGAGGGGGACACACACACAGCAAGGGAGGGGGGCACACCCACAGTGAGGGAGGGGGGCGCACCCACAGCGAGGGAGGGACATGCACAAACACACAGCGAGGGAGCGGGACACACACAAACACAGCGAGGGCGGGACACGCGCACACACAGTGAGGGAGGGACACGCGCATACACAGCGAGGGAGGGGGACACACACATACACACGGCAAGTGAGGGGGACACACACAGCGAGGGAAGTGGGACACGCGCACACACAGCGAGGGGACACACACGTGCACACACAGCGAGGGAGGGACACGTGCACACACAGCGAGGGAGGGGGACACACACAAACACAGCGAGGGAGGGGGACACGCACAAACAGAGCAAGGGAGTGACACACACACACACACACACACACACACTCACACACAGCGAGGGAGGGGGACACGCGCGCACACACAGCGAGGGAGGGACACGCACACACATACAGTGAGGGGCGGACACGCAGACACAGCGAGGGAGGGGGACACGCACACACACGCAGCAAGGGAGGGGAACACGCACATAGCAAGGGAGGGACACACACACACACACACACAGCGAGGGAGGGGGGACACGCACACACACAGCGAGGGAGGGACACGCACACACATGCAGTGAGGGGCGGACACGCAGACACACAGCGAGGGAGGGGGACACGCACACAGCGAGGGAGGGGGACACGCACACAGCGAGGGAGGCACACACAAACACACACACACACAGCGAGGGAGGGACAGACATGCACACACACACAGCGAGGGAGGGGGACACACACACGCAGCAAGGGAGGGGGTCACGCACACAGCGAGGGAGGGGGACACGCAGGCACACAGCGAGGGAGGGGACACACACACAGCAAGGGAGGGACACGTGCACACACAGCGAGGGAAGGGAGGACACACACACAGCGAGGGAAGGGAGGACACACACACAGCGAGGGAGGAGGGACACACAAACACAACGAGGGAGGGGTCACACACACAGAGGGAGGGGTCACACGCACACACACAGCGAGGAAGGGGGACACGCACACACAGCGAGGGGGAGGGACACACACACAGCGAGGGAGGGACATGTGCACACACAGCGAGGAGGGGGGACACACACACACACACACACACACACACCACAGCGAAGGAGGGGGACATGCACACACAGCGAGGGAGGGGGACACACGCACAGAGTGAGGGAGGGAGCACGCGCACACACACAGCGAGGGAGGGACACACACAGCAAGGGGAGGACACACTCAGCAAGGGGGGGACACGCATAAAACACACACAGCGAGGGAGGGACACACACACACACACACACACACAGTGAGGCAGGGACACACACACACAGAGTAAAGGAGGGACATGCACACGCACGTGCGCGCACACACACACACACTCACACCCACACACACACACAGAGGGAGGGATAGACACACACACACACAGCGAGGCAGGGAAACACACAGACACACATACAGTGAGGGAGGGGGGACACGCAGAGCAAGGGGGGACACACACAGCGAGGGGCTGTGGCACACACAGCGAGGGGGACACACACACACAGCGAGGGGACAGAAGCACACACAGCGAGGGAGGGGAATACACACAGCGAGGGAGGGGACACACACACAGCGAGGGAGGGGGCACACACACACAGCGAGGGAGGGACACACACACACACACACACACACACACACACACACACACAGTGAGGGAGGGACACACACACACACACACACACACAGTGAGGGAGGGGGACACACACAGCGAGGGAGTGGACACGCACACAGCGAGGGAGGGGGACACGCACACCTACAGAGCGAGGGAGGGGGGACACGCACACACACACGGCAAGGGAGGGGGATACACACAGCGAGGGAGGGGGGACACTCACACACAGCGAGGGAGGGGGACACTCACATACAGAGAGGGAGGGGGCCACGCACAGCGAGGGGGGGACACACACAGCGAGGAGACACACGCACACACAGCGAGGGATGGGGATACACACAGCGAGGGAGGGGGACACGCATACAGCGAGGGAAGGACATGCACACACACACTGCGAGGGACGGGGACACACACACAGCGAGGGACACACACACACAGTGAGGGAGGGGGACACTCACACAGCGAGGGAGTGGACACGCACACAGCGAGGGAGGGGGACACGCACACAGCGAGGGAGGGGGACACGCACACCTACATAGCCAGGGAGGGGGACACGCACACACACACGGCAAGGGAGGGGGATACACACAGCGAGGGAGGGAGACAGGCATACACAGAGAGGGAGGGGGGACACACACACAGCGAGGGAGGGGTACACACGCACACACACAGTGAGCGTGAGACATGCACAGAGACACACACACAGCGAGGGAGGGACACGCACACACAGAGCGAGGGAGGGGGACACGCGCACACACAGCGAGGGAGGGACATGCGCACACACAGCGAGGGAGGGTCACGCACATGCACACAGCGAGGGAGGGGGACACGCGCACACACAGCGAGGGAGGGGGACACGCGCACACACAGCGAGGGAGGGGGACACGCGCACACACAGCGAGGGAAGGGAGGACACACACACAGCAAGGGCGGGGGGACACACAAACACAGCGAGGGAGGGGTCACACGCACACACAGAGCGAGGGAGGGACACACGCACACACAGCGAGGGAGGGACACGTGCACACACAGCGAGGAGGGGGGGACACACACAGAGCGTGGAGAGGGACACACACAGCGAGGGAGGGGGACATGCACACACAGTGAAGGAGGGGGACACACGCACAGAGTGAGGGAGGGAGCACGCAGACACACACAGCGAGAGAGGGACACTTACAGCAAGGGGGGACACACACACACACAGCGAGGGATGGGGACACGCACACAGCGAGGGAGGGGGACACGCACACAGCGAGGGAAGGACATGCACACACACACATTGAGGGTGGGACACGCACAGACACACACACACACACACACACACACACACACACACACACACAGCGAGGGAGGGACACACACACACAGACCGAGGGAGGGGGACACGCGCACACACAGCGAGGGAGGGACACGTGCACACACAGCGAGGGAGGGACACGCACACACACAGCGAGGGAGGGGGGACACGCACACACACAGCGAGGGAGGGGGACACGCACACACACAGCGAGGGAGGGACACGTGCACACACAGCGAGGGAGGGACACGCGCACACACACAGCGAGGGAGGGACACACGCACACACACACAGCGAGGGAGGGACACACGCACACACACACAGCGAGGGAGGGACACGCACAAACACACAGCGAGGGAGGGACACGCACACACACACAGCGAGGGAGGGACACGCACACACACACAGCGAGGGAGAGGACACACACACACACACAGCGAGGGAAGGGAGGACACACAAACACAGCGAGGGACGGGTCACACACACAGAGGGAGGGACACGCACACACACACAGCGAGGGAAGGGAGGACACACACACAGCGAGGGCGGGGGGACACACAAACACAGCGAGGGAGGGGTCACACGCACACACAGAGCGAGGGAGGGACACACGCACACACAGCGAGGGAGGGACACGTGCACACACAGCGAGGAGGGGGGGACACACACAGAGCGTGGAGAGGGACACACACAGCGAGGGAGGGGGACATGCACACACAGTGAAGGAGGGGGACACACGCACAGAGGGAGGGAGGGAGCACGCAGACACACACAGCGAGAGAGGGACACTTACAGCAAGGGGGACACACACACAGCGAGGGATGGGGACACGCACACAGCGAGGGAGGGGGACACGCACACAGCGAGGGAAGGACATGCACACACACACATTGAGGGTGGGACACGCACAGACACACACACACACACACGCACACACACACAGCGAGGGAGGGACACACACACACAGACCGAGGGAGGGGGACACGCGCACACACAGCGAGGGAGGGACACGTGCACACACAGCGAGGGAGGGACACGCACACACACAGCGAGGGAGGGGGACACGCACACACACAGCGAGGGAGGGGGACACGCGCACACACAGCGAGGGAGGGGGACACGTGCACACACAGCGAGGGAGGGGGACACGTGCACACACAGCGAGGGAGGGACACGTGCACACACAGCGAGGGAGGGACACGCGCACACACACAGCGAGGGAGGGACACACGCACACACACACAGCGAGGGAGGGACACGTGCACACACACAGTGAGGGAGGGACACGCACAAACACACAGCGAGGGAGGGACACGCACACACACACAGCGAGGGAAGGGAGGACACACACACAGCGAAGGAGGGTGTACACACAAACACAGCGAGAGACGGGTCACACACACAGAGGGAGGGGTCACACGCACACACACAGCGAGGGAGGGGGACATGCACAAACACAGCTAAGGAGGGACACACACATACACACACACAGTGAGGCAGGAACGCGCGCACACACATGCACACACCAAAGGAGGGACATGCACGCGCGTGCGCACAGACACACACACACACACACACACACACACACCGAGGGAGGGATAGACACACACACAGCGAGGCAGGGAAACACACATACACACACACAGCGAGGGAGGAGGGACGCACAAACACAACGAGGGAGAGGTCACACACACAGAGGGAGGGGTCACACGCACACACAGCGAGGAAGGGGGACACGCACACACATAGCGAGGGGGAGGGACACACACACAGCGAGGGAGGGACATGTGCACACACAGCGAGGAGGGGGGACACACACAGAGTGAGGGAGAGGGACACACACACACACACACACACACACACACACAGCGAAGGAGGGGGACATGCACACACAGCGAGGGAGGGGGACACACGCACAGAGTGAGGGAGGGAGCACGCGCACACACACAGCGAGGGAGGGACACACACAGCAAGGGGAGGACACACTCAGCAAGGGGGGAACACGCATAAAACACACACAGCGAGGGAGGGACACACACACACACACACACACACACACACAGTGAGGCAGGGACACCCACACACACACAGAGTAAAGGAGGGACATGCACGCGCACGTGCGCACACACACACACACACACACACTCACACCCACACACACACACAGAGGGAGGGATAGACACACACACAGCGAGGCAGGGAAACACACATACACACATACAGTGAGGGAGGGGGGACACGCAGAGCAGGGGGGGACACACACAGCGAGGTGGTAGGGCACACACAGCGAGGGGCTGTGGCACACACAGCGAGGGACACACACACACACACAGCGAGGGGACAGAAGCACACACAGCGAGGGAGGGGAATACACACAGCGAGGGAGGGGGACACACTTACAGCGAGGGAGGGGGGGACACACACACAGCGAGGGAGGGACACACACACACACACAGAGTGAGGGAGGGGGACACACACAGCGAGGGAGTGGACACGCACACAGCGAGGGAGGGGGACACGCACACCTACAGAGCGAGGGAGGGGGACACGCACACACACACGGCAAGGGAGGGGGATACACACAGCGAGGGAGGGGGACACTCACATACAGAGAGGGAGGGGGACACGCACAGCGAGGGGGGACACACACAGCGAGGGGACACACGCACACACAGCGAGGGATGGGGATACACACAGCGAGGGAGGGGGACACGCACACAGCGAGGGAAGGACATGCACACACACACTGCGAGGGACGGGGACACACACACACACAGCAAGGGAGGGGGACACACACACAGCAAGGGAGGGGGCACACCCACAGTGAGGGAGGGGGGCGCACCCACAGCGAGGGAGGGACATGCACAAACACACACAGCGAGGGAGCGGGACACACACAAACACAGCGAGGGCGGGACACGCGCACACACAGTGAGGGAGGGACACGCGCACACACAGCGAGGGAGGGGGACACACACATACACACGGCAAGTGAGGGGGACACACACAGCGAGGGAAGTGGGACACGCGCACACACAGCGAGGGGACACACACGTGCACACACAGCGAGGGAGGGACACGTGCAAAACAGCGAGGGAGGGGGACACACACAAACACAGCGAGGGAGGGGGACACGCACAAACAGAGCAAGGGAGTGACACACACACCACACACACACAGCGAGGGAGGGGGACACGCGCGCACACACAGCGAGGGAGGGACACGCACACACATACAGTGAGGGGCGGACACGCAGACACAGCGAGGGAGGGGGACACGCACACACACGCAGCAAGGGAGGGGAACACGCACACAGCAAGGGAGGGACACACACACACACACACACACACACAGCGAGGGAGGGACACGCACACACATGCAGTGAGGGGCGGACACGCAGACACACACAGCGAGGGAGGGGGACACGCACACAGCGAGGGAGGGGGACACGCACACAGCGAGGGAGGGGCACACACAAACACACACACACAGCGAAGGAGGGACAGACACGCACACACACACAGCGAGGGAGGGGGACACACACACGCAGCAAGGGAGGGGGTCACGCACACAGCGAGGGAGGGGGACACGCAGGCACACAGCGAGGGAGGGGACACACACACAGCGAGGGAGGGACACGTGCACACACAGCGAGGAGGGGACACACACACACACACACACACACACACACACACACACACAGTGAGGCAGGGACACCCACACACACAGAGTAAAGGAGGGACATGCACACGCACGTGCGCACACACACACACACACTCACACCCACACACACACACAGAGGGAGGGAAACACACAGACACACATACAGTGAGGGAGGGGGGACACGCAGAGCGAGGGGGGGACACACACAGCGAGGGGGTAGGGCACACACAGCGAGGGGCTGTGGCACACACAGCGAGGGGGACACACACACACACAGCGAGGGGACAGAAGCACACACAGCGAGGGAGGGGAATACACACAGTGAGGGAGGGGGACACACACACAGCGAGGGAGGGGGGCACACACACACACACACACACAGTAAGGGAGGGGGACACACACAGCGAGGGAGTGGACACGCACACAGCGAGGGAGGGGGACACGCACACCTACAGAGCGAGGGAGGGGGACACGCACACACACACGGCAAGGGAGGGGGATACACACAGCGAGGGAGGGGGACACTCGCACACAGCGAGGGAGGGGGACACTCACATACAGAGAGGGAGGGGGACACGCACAGCGAGGGGGGACACACACAGCGAGGAGACACACGCACACACAGCGAGGGGACACACGCACACACAGCGAGGGATGGGGATACACACAGCGAGGGAGGGGGATACACACACAGCGAGGGAAGGACATGCACACACACACTGCGAGGGACGGGGACACACGCACAGCGAGGGACACACACACACAGTGAGGGAGGGGGACACTAACACAGCGAGGGAGTGGACACGCACACAGCGAGGGAGGGGGACACGCACACAGCGAGGGAGGGGGACACGCACACAGCGAGGGAGGGGGACACGCACACCTACATAGCCAGGGAGGGGGACACGCACACACACACGGCAAGGGAGGGGGATACACACAGCGAGGGAGGGAGACAGGCATACACAGAGAGGGAGGGGGGACACACACACAGCGAGGGAGGGGTACACACACACAGCGAGGGAGGGACACACACGCACACACACAGTGAGCGTGAGACATGCACAGAGACACACACACAGCGAGGGAGGGACACGCACACACAGAGCGAGGGAGGGGGACACGCGCACACACAGCGAGGGAGGGACATGCGCACACACAGCGAGGGAGGGTCACGCACATGCACACAGCGAGGGAGGGGGACACGCGCACACACAGCGAGGGAAGGGAGGACACACACACAGCGAGGGCGGGGGGACACACAAACACAGCGAGGGAAGGGTCACACGCACACACAGAGCGAGGGAGGGACACACGCACACACAGCGAGGGAGGGACACGTGCACACACAGCGAGGGGGGGGACACACACAGAGCGTGGAGAGGGACACACACAGCGAGGGAGGGGGACATGCACACACAGTGAAGGAGGGGGACACACGCACAGAGTGAGGGAGGGAGCACGCAGACACACACAGCGAGGGAGGGACACTTACAGCAAGGGGGACACACACACACAGCGAGGGATGGGGACACGCACACAGCGAGGGAGGGGGACACGCACACAGCGAGGGAAGGACATGCACACACACACTGCGAGGGACGGGGACACGCACACAGCGAGGGAGGGGGACACGCGCACACACACATTGAGGGTGGGACACGCACAGACACACACACACACACACACACACACACACACAGCGAGGGAGGGACACACACACACAGACCGAGGGAGGGGGACACGCACACACACAGCGAGGGAGGGACACGTGCACACACAGCGAGGGAGGGACACGCGCACACACAGCGAGGGAGGGGGACACGCACACACACAGCGAGGGAGGGGGACATGCGCACACACAGCGAGGGAGGGACACGTGCACACACAGCGAGGGAGGGACACGCACACACACACACACAGCGAGGGAGGGACACGTGCACACACACACAGCGAGGGAGGGACACGCACAAACACACAGCGAGGGAGGGACACGCACACACACACAGCGAGGGAGGGACACGCACACACACACAGCGAGGGAAGGGAGGACACACACACAGCGAAGGAGGGTGTACACACAAACACAGCGAGGGACGGGTCACACACACAGAGGGAGGGGTCACACGCACACACACAGCGAGGGAGGGGGACATGCACAAACACAGCTAAGGAGGGACACACACATACACACACACAGTGAGGCAGGAACACGCGCACACACATGCACACACCAAAGGAGGGACATGCACGCTCGTGCGCACAGACACACACACACACACACACACACACACACACACACACACACACACACACACACCGAGGGAGGGATAGACACACACACAGCGAGGCAGGGAAACACACATACACACACACACAGCGAGGGAGGGGGACACGCACACACACAGCGAGGGAGGGGGACACGCACACACACAGCGAGGGAGGGACACGTGCACACACAGCGAGGGAGGGACACGTGCACACACAGCGAGGGAGGGACACGAACACACATACACACACACACAGCGAGGGAGGGGGACACGCACACACACAGCGAGGGAGGGGGACACGCACACACACAGCGAGGGAGGGACACGTGCACACACAGCGAGGGAGGGACACGCACAAACACACAGCGAGGGAGGGACACGCACACACACACAGCGAGGGAGGGACACGCACACACACACAGCGAGGGAAGGGAGGACACACACACAGCGAGGGACGGGTCACGCACACAGAGGGAGGGGTCACACGCACACACACAGCGAGGGGAGGACACACACACAGCAAGAGGGGGACACGCATAAAACACACACAGCTAAGGAGGGACACACACATACACACACACAGTGAGGCAGGGACGCGCGCACACACACGCACACACCAAAGGAGGGACATGCACGCGCGCGCGCACAGACACACCCACCCACCGAGGGAGGGATAGACACACACACAGCGAGGCAGGGAAACACACATACACACATACAGTGTGGGAGGGGGACATGCACAGCGAGGGGGGGACACACACAGCGAGGGGGTGGGGCACACACAGCGAGGGGGACACACACAGCGGGGGGGGACACACAGCGAGGGAGGGGACACGTACACAGCGAGGGAGGGGGACACGCACACACACACACGGCAAGGGAGGGGGACACGCACACGCACATAGCGAGGAAGGGGGACACGCACACACACGGCAAGGGAGGGGGATACACAGCTAGGGAGGGACACGTGCACACACAGCGAGGAAAGGGACACACACACACAGCGAGGGAGGGGATACACACACACACAGCGAGGGCGGGGGACACACACACAGCGAGGGAGGGGGACACGCGAACACACACAGTGAGGGTGGGACACGCACAGACACACACACACACAGCGAGGGAGGGACACGCACACACAGACCGAGGGAGGGGGACACGTGCACCCACAGCAAGGGAGGGACACGCACACACACACACACACAGCAAGGCAGGGACACGTGCACACACAGCGAGGGAAGGGAGGACACACACACAGCAAGGGAGGGGGACACGCGCACACACTGCGAGGGAGGGACACGTGCACACACAGCGAGGAGGGGGGTCACACACTGAGCGAGGGAGAGGGACACACACACACAGCGAGGGAGGGGGACACACACACACAGCGAGGGAGGTGGACACACGCACACAGCGAGGGAGGGAGCACGCGCACACACACAGCGAGGGAGGGACACACACAGCAAGGGGGACACACACACAGAGCAAGGGATGGGACACGCACACAGCGAGGGAGGGGTACACACACACAGACAGGGAGGGGGACATGCACACAGCAAGGGAAGGACACGCACACACACTGCGAGGGACGGGGACACGCACACACACACACAGCGAGGGAGGGGGACACACACACACACTCAGCGAGGGAGGGGGACACACACACAGCGAGGGAGAGGGGCACACACACGCACACAGAGAGGAAGGGGACACACACACACACACACACACACAGAGCGAGGGAGGGGGACAAGCACACACAGCGAGTGAGGGGGACACGCGCACAAAGTGAGGGAGGGGACACAGGCACACACACAGCGGGGGAGGGACACACACAGCAAGGGGAGGATACACACAGCAAGGGGGACACACACACACACACACACAGAGCAAAGGAGGGACATGCACGCGCGCGCACGCACATACACACACACACACACACACACACACAGACGGAGGGATAGACACACACACACAGCGTGGCAGGGAAACACACATACACACATACAGTGAGGGAGGGGGACACGCACAGCGAGGGGGGGACACACACAGCGAGGGGCTGGGGCACACACAGCGAGGGGACACACATACACAGCGAGAGGTGGACACACGCACACACAGCGAGGGGTGGGGATACACACAGTAAGGGAGGGGGACACACACACAGCGAGGGAGGGGGACACACACACAGCGAGGGAGGGGACACGCACACGGCGAGGGAGGGGGACACGCACACCTACATAGCGAGGGAGGGGGACACGCACACACACACGGCAAGGGAGGGGGACACACACAGCGAGGGAGGGGGACATGCACACGCATATAGCGAGGGAGGGGGACACGCACACACACACGGCAAGGGAGGGGGACACACAGCGAGTGAGGGATACGTGCACACACAGAGAGGGAGGGGGTCACACACACAGCTAGGGTGGGGGACACACACACAGCGAGGGAGGCGTCACACACACAGCGAGGGTGGGACACACACAGACACAGCGAGGGAGGGGGAGTGGCACGCACACACACAGTGAGGGAAGGGAGGACACACACACAGTGAGGGAAGGGAGGACACACACACAGCGAGTGAGAGGGACACGTGCACACACAGCGAGGGAGGGACACGTGCACACACAGCGAGGGAGGGACACGCACACGCACACAGCGAGGGAGGGACACGCACACGCACACAGCGAGGGAGGGACACGCACACGCACACGGCGAGTGAGAGGGACACGTGCACACACAGCGAGGGAGAGACACGCACACACACACAGCGAGGGAGGGACACGCACACGCACACGGCGAGTGAGAGGGACACGTGCACACACAGCGAGGGAGAGACACGCACACACACACAGCGAGGGAGGGACACGCACACACACACAGCGAGAGAGGGACACGCACACACACACAGCGAGGAAAGGGAGGACACACACTGCGAGGGAGGAGGGACACACAAACACAGCGAGGGAGGGGTCACACACACAGAGGGAGGGGTCACACGCACACACACAGCGAGGGATGGACACACACACAGCGAGGGAGGGACACGTGCACACACAGCGAGGAGGGGGACACACACCGAGCGAGGGAGAGGGACACACACACACAGCGAGGGAGGGGACATGCACACACACCGAGGGAGGGGGACACACGCACAGAGTGAGGGAGGGAGCACGCGCACACACACAGCGAGGGAGGGACACACACAGCAAGGGGGACTCACACACAGAGCAAGGGATGGGACACGCACACAGCGAGGGAGGGGTACACGCACACAGACAGGGAGGGGCACACGCACACAGACAGGGAGGGGCACACGCACACAGCGAGGGAAGGACACGCACACACACTGCGAGGGAGGGGGACACGCACACACACACAGAGCGAAGGAGGGGCATACGCGCACACACACAGTGAGGGAGGGGGACACGCGCACAGCGAGGGAGAGGGTCACACACATGCACACAGCAAGGAAGGGGGACACGCACACACAAACACACACACAGAGCAAGGGAGGGGGACAAGCACACACAGCGAGTGAGGGGGACACTCGCACTCAGTGAGGGAGGGGGCACGGGCACACACACAGCGAGGGAGGGACACACACAGCAAGGGGAGGATACACACAGCCAGGGGGGGTCACGCATAAAACACGCACACCTAGGGAGACACACACACACACACACACACACACACACACAGAGCAAAGGAGGGACATGCACGCGCGCGCGCACACACACACACACACACACACACACACTCACACCGTGGGAGGGATAGACACACACAGAGTGAGGAAGGGAAACACACATACACACATACAGTGAGGGAGGGGGACACGCACAGCGAGGGGGGACACACACAGCGGGGGGCTGGGGCACACACAGCGAGGGGGGACACACACACAGCGAGGGGTGGACACACACACACAGCGAGGGGTGGACACATGCACACACAGCGAGGGATGGGGATACACACAACGAGGGAGGGGGACACACACAGCGAGGGAGGGGGACACACACACAGCGAGGGAGGGGGACACGCACACACACACACGGCAAGGGAGGGGGACACGCACACGCACATAGCGAGGAAGGGGGACACGCACACACACGGCAAGGGAGGGGGATACACAGCTAGGGAGGGACACGTGCACACTCAGCGAGGAAAGGGACACACACACACAGCGAGGGAGGGGATACACACACACACAGCGAGGGCGGGGGACACACACACAGCGAGGGAGGGGGACACGCGAACACACACAGTGAGGGTGGGACACGCACAGACACACACACACACAGCGAGGGAGGGACACGCACACACAGACCGAGGGAGGGGGACACGTGCACCCACAGCAAGGGAGGGACACGCACACACACACACACACACAGCAAGGCAGGGACACGTGCACACACAGCGAGGGAAGGGAGGACACACACACAGCAAGGGAGGGGGACACGCGCACACACTGCGAGGGAGGGACACGTGCACACACAGCGAGGAGGGGGGTCACACACTGAGCGAGGGAGAGGGACACACACACACAGCGAGGGAGGGGGACACACACACAGCGAGGGAGGTGGACACACGCACACAGCGAGGGAGGGAGCACGCGCACACACACAGCGAGGGAGGGACACACACAGCAAGGGGGACACACACACAGAGCAAGGGATGGGACACGCACACAGCGAGGGAGGGGTACACACACACAGACAGGGAGGGGGACATGCACACAGCAAGGGAAGGACACGCACACACACTGCGAGGGACGGGGACACGCACACACACACACAGCGAGGGAGGGGGACACACACACACACTGCGAGGGAGGGGGACACACACACAGCGAGGGAGAGGGGCACACACACGCACACAGAGAGGAAGGGGACACACACACACACACACACACACAGAGCGAGGGAGGGGGACAAGCACACACAGCGAGTGAGGGGGACACGCGCACAAAGTGAGGGAGGGGACACAGGCACACACACAGCGGGGGAGGGACACACACAGCAAGGGGAGGATACACACAGCAAGGGGGACACACACACACACACACACAGAGCAAAGGAGGGACATGCACGCGCGCGCACGCACATACACACACACACACACACACACACAGACGGAGGGATAGACACACACACACAGCGTGGCAGGGAAACACACATACACACATACAGTGAGGGAGGGGGACACGCACAGCGAGGGGGGGACACACACAGCGAGGGGCTGGGGCACACGCACACACAGCGAGGGGTGGGGATACACACAGTAAGGGAGGGGGACACACACACAGCGAGGGAGGGGGACACACACACAGCGAGGGAGGGGACACGCACACGGCGAGGGAGGGGGACACGCACACCTACATAGCGAGGGAGGGGGACACGCACACACACACGGCAAGGGAGGGGGACACACACAGCGAGGGAGGGGGACATGCACACGCATATAGCGAGGGAGGGGGACACGCACACACACACGGCACGGGAGGGGGACACACAGCGAGTGAGGGATACGTGCACACACAGAGAGGGAGGGGGTCACACACACAGCTAGGGAGGGGGACACACACACAGCGAGGGAGGCGTCACACACACAGCGAGGGTGGGACACACACAGACACAGCGAGGGAGGGGGAGTGGCACGCACACACACAGTGAGGGAAGGGAGGACACACACACAGTGAGGGAAGGGAGGACACACACACAGCGAGTGAGAGGGACACGTGCACACACAGCGAGGGAGGGACACGTGCACACACAGCGAGGGAGGGACACGCACACGCACACAGCGAGGGAGGGACACGCACACGCACACGGCGAGTGAGAGGGACACGTGCACACACAGCGAGGGAGAGACACGCACACACACACAGCGAGGGAGGGACACGCACACGCACACGGCGAGTGAGAGGGACACGTGCACACACAGCGAGGGAGAGACACGCGCACACACACAGCGAGGGAGGGACACGCACACACACACAGCGAGAGAGGGACACGCACACACACACAGCGAGGAAAGGGAGGACACACACTGCGAGGGAGGAGGGACACACAAACACAGCGAGGGAGGGGTCACACACACAGAGGGAGGGGTCACACGCACACACACAGCGAGGGATGGACACACACACAGCGAGGGAGGGACACGTGCACACACAGCGAGGAGGGGGACACACACCGAGCGAGGGAGAGGGACACACACACACAGCGAGGGAGGGGACATGCACACACACCGAGGGAGGGGGACACACGCACAGAGTGAGGGAGGGAGCACGCGCACACACACAGCGAGGGAGGGACACACACAGCAAGGGGGACTCACACACAGAGCAAGGGATGGGACACGCACACAGCGAGGGAGGGGTACACGCACACAGACAGGGAGGGGCACACGCACACAGACAGGGAGGGGCACACGCACACAGCGAGGGAAGGACACGCACACACACACTGCGAGGGAGGGGGACACGCACACACACACAGAGCGAAGGAGGGGCATACGCGCACACACACAGTGAGGGAGGGGGACACGCGCACAGCGAGGGAGAGGGTCACACACATGCACACAGCAAGGAAGGGGGACACGCACGCACAAACACACACACAGAGCAAGGGAGGGGGACAAGCACACACAGCGAGTGAGGGGGACACTCGCACTCAGTGAGGGAGGGGGCACGGGCACACACACAGCGAGGGAGGGACACACACAGCAAGGGGAGGATACACACAGCCAGGGGGGGTCACGCATAAAACACGCACACCTAGGGAGACACACACACACACACACACACACACACACACAGAGCAAAGGAGGGACATGCACGCGCGCACACACACACACACACACACACACACACACACACACTCACACCGTGGGAGGGATAGACACACACAGAGTGAGGAAGGGAAACACACATACACACATACAGTGAGGGAGGGGGACACGCACAGCGAGGGGGGACACACACAGCGGGGGGCTGGGGCACACACAGCGAGGGGGGACACACACACAGCGAGGGGTGGACACACACACACAGCGAGGGGTGGACACATGCACACACAGCGAGGGATGGGGATACACACAACGAGGGAGGGGGACACACACAGCGAGGGAGGGGGACACACACACAGCGAGGGAGAGACACACACACACAGCGAGAGAGGGACACACACACACACACACACACACACACACACAGAGTGAGGAAGGGGGACACGTACACAGCGAGGGAGGGGACACGCACACAGCGAGGGAGGGGGTCACACACACAGCGACGGTGGGACACACACACAGCGAGGGAGGGGGAAATGCACTCCTCCATAGCGAGGGAGGGGGACACGCACACACACACGGCAAGGGAGGGGGACACACACAGCGAGGGAGGGGGACATGCACACGCACATAGCGAGGGAGGGGAACACGCACACACACACGGCAAGGGAGGGGGTCACACAGCGAGTGAGGGACACGTGCACACACAGAGAGGGAGGGGGTCACACACACAGCGAGGGAGGGACACACACAGCGAGGGAGGGACACACACACACAGCGAGGGTGGGACACACACAGACACAGCAAGGGAGGGGGACACGCGCACACACACAGTGAGGGTGGGACACGCACAGACATACACACACACAGCGAGGGAGGGACACGCTCACACAGAGTGAAGGAGGGGGACACGCGCACACACAGTGAGGGAGGGACACGCACACACACAGCGAGGGAGGGTCACGCACACACAGCGAGGGAGGGGGACACGCACATGCACACAACGAGGGAGGGGTCACACAGAAACACAGCGAGGGAGGGACACGTGCACACACAGCGAACGAGGGGGACACACACACAGAGGGAGCGGTCACACGCACACACACAGCGGGGGGGACACGCACTCAGCGAGGGAGGGGGACACGCACACACATAGCGAGGGGGAGGAACACATGCACAGCGAGGGAGGGACACGTGCACACAGAGCGAGGAGGGGTGACACACACAGAGCTAGGGAAAGGGACACACACACACACACACACACACACCACGAGGGAGGGGGACATGCACACACAGCGAGGGAGGGGGACACGCGAATACAGTGAGGGAGGGGGACACGCAAATACAGTGAGGGAGGGGGCATGCACACACAGCGAGGGAGGGGGACACGCACACAGCGAGGGAGGGGCACGCACACACACAGCGAGGGAGGAGGACACGCACACAGCGAGGGAGGGACACGCACACACAGCGAGGGAGGGGGACACGCACACACACACACAGCTAGGGAGGGGGACACGCACACACACACACAGCTAGGGAGGGGGACACGCACACACACACGGCAAGGGATGGGGACACGCACACAGCGTGGAAGGGGGACACGCACACACACAGCGAGGGGGTGACATGCACAAACACAGCGAGGGAGGGGGGATACGCACAAACACAGCGAGAGGGGGACACGTACACACACAGCGAGGGAGGAACACGCACAGACACAGCGAGGGAGGGACACACGCACACAGTGAGGGAGGGGGACACGCACACACACACGGCAAGGGAGGGACACACGCACACACACAGCGAAGGAAGGACACACACACACACACACACACACACACACACACAGCGAGGGAGGGGGCACACACACACACACACAGCGGGGGGGACACACACAGCGGGGGGGACACACACACACGCAGTGAGCGAGGGACACACACAGCCACAGTGAGGGGGGGGGGGGACACGCACACAGCGAGGGGGGGAACACATACACACAGACGGGGGGGACACACACACACACACACAGACGTGGGGGACACACACACACACACACAGACGTGGGGGACACACACACAGACGTGGGGGACACACACACAGACACACACACACACATACACATACACACCCACACACACACACATACACATACACACCCACACACACACAGCGAGGGGACACACACAAAGTGATGGAGGATGACATGCAGACATATGCACACACAAACTCTCACACACAGCGACGGAGGGACATGCTCATGCACACGCAGTGAGGGAGGGACACGCACACACAGCGATGGAGGGACATGCTCACACACACGCAGTGAGGGAGGGACACACACAGTGAGGCGAGTTACACACACACAGCGAGGGAAGGGGACACACACGCATACACACACACACAAGCACAGAACAAGGGAGGGACACGTGCACACACAGTGATGTGTCTCCTCGGACGTGTAATCGTCCAGCTCTCACTCCAGTCTCCTCCCTCACAGGGTCACCGTCTCTGTGACTCCCAGGTACAGCTAGGCCTCGATCCTCAGTGCTGATTTATGTTCTCCCAGGTGTGAGTCAGCCTCAAGCTCCTGCTCCAAGTTGCTCCCTCACACGGTCACTCCCTCTGTGACTCGGTGCTGATTTTGAGCCACCTGCTCTACTTTTTAGGAGGAGTAGACAAAGCAGAGGGTGTTACAGTGATTGAGGGAGCTGTAGGGGATGGAACAGGTTATCTGGGGAGCTCGGCAGACCTGCAGTAACTAAAGAACGTTATTGGAAGATACAGCGAGTTGCAGAAACTGAAGAAGGCAAAGGAAATAGCGAGATGGGGGCTTGTTCATGACGGAGCTAAAGGGTCTAAAGGGCTTCAAAGTTTGGGAGAAGATTTGTAGCTCGGGTGCCCGTTGTTGTGGTTCTCTTCGCCGAGCTGGGAATTTGTGTTGCAGACGTTTCGTCCCCTGTCTAGGTGACATCTTCAGTGCTTGGGAGCCTCCTGTGAAGCGCTTCTGTGATGTTTCCTCTGGCATTTATAGTGGCTTGTCTCTGCCGATTCTGGTTGTCAGTTCCAGCTGTCCGCTGCAGTGGCCGGTATATCGGGTCCAGGTCGATGTGTTTTTTGATTGAATCTGTTCATGAGTGCCATGCCTCGAGGAATTCCCTGGCTGTTCTCTGTTTGGCTTGTCATATAATAGTAGTGTTGTCCCAGTCGAACTCATGTTGCTTGTCATAGGAGTGTGAGGCTACTAAGGATAGCTGGTCATGTCATTTCGTGGCTAGTTGGTGTTCATGGATACGGATCGTTAGCTGTCTTCCTGTTTGTCCTATGTAGTGTTTTGTGCAGTCCTTGCATGGGATTTTGTACACTACATTGGTTTTGCTCATGCTGGGTATCGGGTCCTTCGTTCTGGTGAGTTGTTGTCTGAGAGTGGCTGTTGGGTTGTGTGCTGTTATGAGTCCTAGTGGTCGCAGTAGCCTGGCTGTCAGTTTGGAAATGTTCTTGATGTATGGGAGTGTGGCTAGTCCTTTGGGTTGTGGCATGTCCTCGTTCCGTTGTCTCTCCCTTAGGCATCTGTGGATGAAATTGCGTGGTGTTAGAGCCCACCCCGCAGCTCACCAATAGAATAAACAACACACTGAGAAACCTACCAAAAAAAAGGATAGATAACCAGGTTTGACCTACAGAGAATGAAAACTGAAAGCAACAACAACCCCAGATTCTATGGACTACCTAAAGTGCACAAACCAGTCATCCCACTCAGACCCATAGTATCACTACCAGGGACACCATCACACAAACTGGCTAAAGAACTACAGCAGAAACTGAAACACCTGATCAGCGGATCCAGACACTCTATACAGTCAACACAGGAATTCTTGGACATCATCAGAAATATACACATAGACAAGGAAGAAACTATGGTCTCATTCGACGTAACGGCACTGTTCACCTCTCTCGACAAAACCCTAGCCAGAGAAACAATAGCCAACCTACTGGACATACAGAACAGACAACAGGACGGGGAACCTATCAACAAAGACTGCATACTCAAACTACTGGATCTGTGCCTCACAACACACTTCACATTCAACATCCAAATATATGAACAAATCAACAGCACACCCATGGGCTCACCCATCTCTGGACTCATCGCAGAAGCAGTAATGCAAAGATTAGAACAAACAGTCTTACCGCAAATTCAACCCAAACTCTGGGTCAGATATGTGGACGACACTTTTGTAGTAATTAAAAACACGGAAATTGAGAACACACACCGGATCATCAACGCCACACTCACAGGAATCCGATTCACTACAGAGGTAGAAAAGGACAACCAACGCACACACATACAGTGAGGGGCGGACACGCAGACACAGCGAGGGAGGGGGACACGCACACACACGCAGCAAGGGAGGGGAACACGCACACAGCAAGGGAGGGACACACACACACACACACACAGCGAGGGAGGGACACGCACACACATGCAGTGAGGGGCGGACACGCAGACACACACAGCGAGGGAGGGGGACACGCACACAGCGAGGGAGGGGGACACGCACACAGCGAGGGAGGGGCACACACAAACACACACACACAGCGAAGGAGGGACAGACACGCACACACACACAGCAAGGGAGGGGGACACACACACGCAGCAAGGGAGGGGGTCACGCACACAGCGAGGGAGGGGGACACGCAGGCACACAGCGAGGGAGGGGACACACACACAGCGAGGGAGGGACACGTGCACACACAGCGAGGAGGGGACACACACACACACACACACACACACACACACAGTGAGGCAGGGACACCCACACACACAGAGTAAAGGAGGGACATGCACACGCACGTGCGCACACACACACACACACTCACACCCACGCACACACACAGAGGGAGGGAAACACACAGACACACATACAGTGAGGGAGGGGGGACACGCAGAGCGAGGGGGGGACACACACAGCGAGGGGGTAGGGCACACACAGCGAGGGGCTGTGGCACACACAGCGAGGGGACAGAAGCACACATAGCGAGGGAGGGGAATACACACAGTGAGGGAGGGGGACACACACACAGCGAGGGAGGGGGGCACACACACACACACAGTAAGGGAGGGGGACACACACAGCGAGGGAGTGGACACGCACACAGCGAGGGAGGTGGACACGCACACCTACAGAGCGAGGGAGGGGGACACGCACACACACACGGCAAGGGAGGGGGATACACACAGCGAGGGAGGGGGACACTCACACACAGCGAGGGAGGGGGACACTCACATACAGAGAGGGAGGGGGACACGCACAGCGAGGGGGGGACACACACAGCGAGGAGACACACGCACACACAGCGAGGGGACACACGCACACACAGCGAGGGATGGGGATACACACAGCGAGGGAGGGGGATACACACACAGCGAGGGAAGGACATGCACACACACACTGCGAGGGACGGGGACACACGCACAGCGAGGGACACACACACACAGTGAGGGAGGGGGACACTCACACAGCGAGGGAGTGGACAGGCACACAGCGAGGGAGGGGGACACGCACACAGCGAGGGAGGGGGACACGCACACCTACATAGCCAGGGAGGGGGACACGCACACACACACGGCAAGGGAGGGGGATACACACAGCGAGGGAGGGAGACAGGCATACACAGAGAGGGAGGGGGGACACACACACAGCGAGGGAGGGGTACACACACACAGCGAGGGAGGGACACACACGCACACACACAGTGAGCGTGAGACATGCACAGAGACACACACACAGCGAGGGAGGGACACGCACACACAGAGCGAGGGAGGGGGACACGCGCACACACAGCGAGGGAGGGACATGCGCACACACAGCGAGGGAGGGTCACGCACATGCACACAGCGAGGGAGGGGGACACGCGCACACACAGCGAGGGAAGGGAGGACACACACACAGCGAGGGCGGGGGGACACACAAACACAGCGAGGGAAGGGTCACACGCACACACAGAGCGAGGGAGGGACACGTGCACACACAGCGAGGGGGGGGACACACACAGAGCGTGGAGAGGGACACACACAGCGAGGGAGGGGGACATGCACACACAGTGAAGGAGGGGGACACACGCACAGAGTGAGGGAGGGAGCACGCAGACACACACAGCGAGGGAGGGACACTTACAGCAAGGGGGACACACACACACAGCGAGGGATGGGGACACGCACACAGCGAGGGAGGGGGACACGCACACAGCGAGGGAAGGACATGCACACACACACTGCGAGGGACGGGGACACGCACACAGCGAGGGAGGGGGACACGCGCACACACACATTGAGGGTGGGACACGCACAGACACACACACACACACACACACACACACACACACAGCGAGGGAGGGACACACACACACAGACCGAGGGAGGGGGACACGCACACACACAGCGAGGGAGGGACACGTGCACACACAGCGAGGGAGGGACACGCGCACACACAGCGAGGGAGGGGGACACGCACACACACAGCGAGGGAGGGGGACATGCGCACACACAGCGAGGGAGGGACACGTGCACACACAGCGAGGGAGGGACACGCACACACACACACACAGCGAGGGAGGGACACGTGCACACACACACAGCGAGGGAGGGACACGCACAAACACACAGCGAGGGAGGGACACGCACACACACACAGCGAGGGAGGGACACGCACACACACACAGCGAGGGAAGGGAGGACACACACACAGCGAAGGAGGGTGTACACACAAACACAGCGAGGGACGGGTCACACACACAGAGGGAGGGGTCACACGCACACACACAGCGAGGGAGGGGGACATGCACAAACACAGCTAAGGAGGGACACACACATACACACACACAGTGAGGCAGGAACGCGCGCACACACATGCACACACCAAAGGAGGGACATGCACGCTCGTGCGCACAGACACACACACACACACACACACACACACACACACACACACACACCGAGGGAGGGATAGACACACACACAGCGAGGCAGGGAAACACACATACACACACACACAGCGAGGGAGGGGGACACGCACACACACAGCGAGGGAGGGGGACACGCACACACACAGCGAGGGAGGGACACGTGCACACACAGCGAGGGAGGGACACGTGCACACACAGCGAGGGAGGGACACGAACACACATACACACACACACAGCGAGGGAGGAGGACACGCACACACACAGCGAGGGAGGGGGACACGCACACACACAGCGAGGGAGGGACACGTGCACACACAGCGAGGGAGGGACACGCACAAACACACAGCGAGGGAGGGACACGCACACACACACAGCGAGGGAGGGACACGCACACACACACAGCGAGGGAAGGGAGGACACACACACAGCGAGGGACGGGTCACACACACAGAGGGAGGGGTCACACGCACACACACAGCGAGGGGAGGTCACACACACAGCAAGAGGGGGACACGCATAAAACACACACAGCTAAGGAGGGACACACACATACACACACACAGTGAGGCAGGGACGCGCGCACACACACGGACACACCAAAGGAGGGACATGCACGCGCGCGCGCACAGACACACCCACCCACCGAGGGAGGGATAGACACACACACAGCGAGGCAGGGAAACACACATACACACATACAGTGTGGGAGGGGGACATGCACAGCGAGGGGGGGACACACACAGCGAGGGGGTGGGGCACACACAGCGAGGGGGGACACACACAGCGGGGGGGACACACAGCGAGGGAGGGGACACGTACACAGCGAGGGAGGGGGACACGCACACACACACACGGCAAGGGAGGGGGACACGCACACGCACATAGCGAGGAAGGGGGACACGCACACACACGGCAAGGGAGGGGGATACACAGCTAGGGAGGGACACGTGCACACTCAGCGAGGAAAGGGACACACACACACAGCGAGGGAGGGGATACACACACACACAGCGAGGGCGGGGGACACACACACAGCGAGGGAGGGGGACACGCGAACACACACAGTGAGGGTGGGACACGCACAGACACACACACACACAGCGAGGGAGGGACACGCACACACAGACCGAGGGAGGGGGACACGTGCACCCACAGCAAGGGAGGGACACGCACACACACACACACACAGCAAGGCAGGGACACGTGCACACACAGCGAGGGAAGGGAGGACACACACACAGCAAGGGAGGGGGACACGCGCACACACAGCGAGGGAGGGACACGTGCACACACAGCGAGGAGGGGGGTCACACACTGAGCGAGGGAGAGGGACACACACACACAGCGAGGGAGGGGGACACACACACACAGCGAGGGAGGTGGACACACGCACACAGCGAGGGAGGGAGCACGCGCACACACACAGCGAGGGAGGGACACACACAGCAAGGGGGACACACACACAGAGCAAGGGATGGGACACGCACACAGCGAGGGAGGGGTACACACACACAGACAGGGAGGGGGACATGCACACAGCAAGGGAAGGACACGCACACACACTGCGAGGGACGGGGACACGCACACACACACACAGCGAGGGAGGGGGACACACACAGCAAGGGGAGGATACACACAGCAAGGGGGACACACACACACACACACACAGAGCAAAGGAGGGACATGCACGCGCGCGCACGCACATACACACACACACACACAAACAGACGGAGGGATAGACACACACACACAGCGTGGCAGGGAAACACACATACACACATACAGTGAGGGCGGGGGACACGCACAGCGAGGGGGGGACACACACAGCGAGGGGCTGGGGCACACACAGCGAGGGGACACACATACACAGCGAGAGGTGGACACACGCACACACAGCGAGGGGTGGGAATACACACAGTAAGGGGGGGGGACACACACAGCGAGGGAGGGGGACACACACACAGCGAGGGAGGGGACACGCACACGGCGAGGGAGGGGGACACGCACACCTACATAGCGAGGGAGGGGGACACGCACACACACACGGCAAGGGAGGGGGACACACACAGCGAGGGAGGGGGACATGCACACGCACATAGCGAGGGAGGGGGACACGCACACACACACGGCAAGGGAGGGGGACACACAGCGAGTGAGGGATACGTGCACACACAGAGAGGGAGGGGGTCACACACACAGCTAGGGAGGGGGACACACACACAGCGAGGGAGGCGTCACACACACAGCGAGGGTGGGACACACACAGACACAGCGAGGGAGGGGGAGTGGCACGCACACACACAGTGAGGGAAGGGAGGACACACACACAGTGAGGGAAGGGAGGACACACACACAGCGAGTGAGAGGGACACGTGCACACACAGCGAGGGAGGGACACGTGCACACACAGCGAGGGAGGGACACGCACACGCACACAGCGAGGGAGGGACACGCACACGCACACAGCGAGGGAGGGACACGCACACGGCGAGTGAGAGGGACACGTGCACACACAGCGAGGGAGAGACACGCACACACACACAGCGAGGGAGGGACACGCACACGCACACGGCGAGTGAGAGGGACACGTGCACACACAGCGAGGGAGAGACACGCGCACACACACAGCGAGGGAGGGACACGCACACACACACAGCGAGAGAGGGACACGCACACACACACAGCGAGGAAAGGGAGGACACACACTGCGAGGGAGGAGGGACACACAAACACAGCGAGGGAGGGGTCACACACACAGAGGGAGGGGTCACACGCACACACACAGCGAGGGATGGACACACACACAGCGAGGGAGGGACACGTGCACACACAGCGAGGAGGGGGACACACACCGAGCGAGGGAGAGGGACACACACACACAGCGAGGGAGGGGACATGCACACACACCGAGGGAGGGGGACACACGCACAGAGTGAGGGAGGGAGCACGCGCACACACACAGCGAGGGAGGGACACACACAGCAAGGGGGACTCACACACAGAGCAAGGGATGGGACACGCACACAGCGAGGGAGGGGTACACGCACACAGACAGGGAGGGGCACACGCACACAGACAGGGAGGGGCACACGCACACAGCGAGGGAAGGACACGCACACACACACTGCGAGGGAGGGGGACACGCACACACACACAGAGCGAAGGAGGGGCATACGCGCACACACACAGTGAGGGAGGGGGACACGCGCACAGCGAGGGAGAGGGTCACACACATGCACACAGCAAGGAAGGGGGACACGCACACACAAACACACACACAGAGCAAGGGAGGGGGACAAGCACACACAGCGAGTGAGGGGGACACTCGCACTCAGTGAGGGAGGGGGCACGGGCACACACACAGCGAGGGAGGGACACACACAGCAAGGGGAGGATACACACAGCCAGGGGGAGTCACGCATAAAACACGCACACCTAGGGAGACACACACACACACACACACACACAGAGCAAAGGAGGGACATGCACGCGCGCGCGCGCACACACACACACACACACACACACACACACACACACACACACACACTCACACCGTGGGAGGGATAGACACACACAGAGTGAGGAAGGGAAACACACATACACACATACAGTGAGGGAGGGGGACACGCACAGCGAGGGGGGACACACACAGCGGGGGGCTGGGGCACACACAGCGAGGGGGGGGACACACACACAGCGAGGGGGACACACACACAGCGAGGGGTGGACACACACACACAGCGAGGGGGGGACACATGCACACACAGCGAGGGAGGGGGTCACACACACAGCGACGGTGGGACACACACACAGCGAGGGAGGGGGAAATGCACTCCTCCATAGCGAGGGAGGGGGACACGCACACACACACGGCAAGGGAGGGGGACACACACAGCGAGGGAGGGGGACATGCACACGCACATAGCGAGGGAGGGGAACACGCACACACACACGGCAAGGGAGGGGGTCACACAGCGAGTGAGGGACACGTGCACACACAGAGAGGGAGGGGGTCACACACACAGCGAGGGAGGGACACACACAGCGAGGGAGGGACACACACACACAGCGAGGGTGGGACACACACAGACACAGCAAGGGAGGGGGACACGCGCACACACACAGTGAGGGTGGGACACGCACAGACATACACACACACAGCGAGGGAGGGACACGCTCACACAGAGAGAAGGAGGGGGACACGCGCACACACAGTGAGGGAGGGACACGCACACACACAGCGAGGGAGGGTCACGCACACACAGCGAGGGAGGGGGACACGCACATGCACACAACGAGGGAGGGGGACACACAGAAACACAGCGAGGGAGGGACACGTGCACACACAGCGAACGAGGGGGACACACACACAGAGGGAGCGGTCACACGCACACACACAGCGGGGGGGACACGCACTCAGCGAGGGAGGGGGACACGCACACACATAGCGAGGGGGAGGAACACATGCACAGCGAGGGAGGGACACGTGCACACAGAGCGAGGAGGGGTGACACACACAGAGCTAGGGAAAGGGACACACACACACACACACACACACACCACGAGGGAGGGGGACATGCACACACAGCGAGGGAGGGGGACACGCGAATACAGTGAGGGAGGGGGACACGCAAATACAGTGAGGGAGGGGGCATGCACACACAGCGAGGGAGGGGGACACGCACACAGCGAGGGAGGGGCACGCACACACACAGCGAGGGAGGAGGACACGCACACAGCGAGGGAGGGACACGCACACACAGCGAGGGAGGGGGACACGCACACACACACACAGCTAGGGAGGGGGACACGCACACACACACACAGCTAGGGAGGGGGACACGCACACACACACGGCAAGGGATGGGGACACGCACACAGCGTGGAAGGGGGACACGCACACACACAGCGAGGGGGTGACATGCACAAACACAGCGAGGGAGGGGGGATACGCACAAACACAGCGAGAGGGGGACACGTACACACACAGCGAGGGAGGAACACGCACAGACACAGCGAGGGAGGGACACACGCACACAGTGAGGGAGGGGGACACGCACACACACACGGCAAGGGAGGGACACACGCACACACACAGCGAAGGAAGGACACACACACACACACACACACACACACACAGCGAGGGAGGGGGCACACACACACAGCGAGTGGGGGGAGACACACAGCGAGGGGGGACACACACACACGCAGTGAGTGAGGGACACGCACTCACAGCGAAGGAGGGACATGCTCATGCACAAACACAGCGAGGGAGGGGGACACACACAGCGAGGGGGACACACACACATAGCTGGGGAACACACACAGCGAGGGGGACACACATACAGCTGGGGGAACACACACAGCGAGGGGGGAACACACACAGCGAGGGGGGATACACACACAGTGAGGGGGGAACACACACACACAGCCGGGGGGGGGGACACGCACACACAGCCGGGGGGGGGAACATGCACACACAGCCGGGGGGGGAACATGCACACACAGCCGGGGGGGGGAACACGCACACAGCGAGGGGGGGAACACATACACACAGACGTGGGACACACACACACACACAGACGTGGGGGACACACACACACACACAGACGTGGGGGACACACACACAGACGTGGGGGACACACACACACACATACACATACACACCCACACACACACACATACACATACACACCCACACACACACAGCGAGGGGACACACACAAAGTGATGGAGGATGACATGCAGACATATGCACACACAAACTCTCACACACAGCGACGGAGGGACATGCTCATGCACACGCAGTGAGGGAGGGACACGCACACACAGCGATGGAGGGACATGCTCACACACACGCAGTGAGGGAGGGACACACACAGTGAGGCGAGTTACACACACACAGCGAGGGAAGGGGACACACACGCATACACACACACACAAGCACAGAACAAGGGAGGGACACGTGCACACACAGTGATGTGTCTCCTCGGACGTGTAATCGTCCAGCTCTCACTCCAGTCTCCTCCCTCACAGGGTCACCGTCTCTGTGACTCCCAGGTACAGCTAGGCCTCGATCCTCAGTGCTGATTTATGTTCTCCCAGGTGTGAGTCAGCCTCAAGCTCCTGCTCCAAGTTGCTCCCTCACACGGTCACTCCCTCTGTGACTCGGTGCTGATTTTGAGCCACCTGCTCTACTTTTTAGGAGGAGTAGACAAAGCAGAGGGTGTTACAGTGATTGAGGGAGCTGTAGGGGATGGAACAGGTTATCTGGGGAGCTCGGCAGACCTGCAGTAACTAAAGAACGTTATTGGAAGATACAGCGAGTTGCAGAAACTGAAGAAGGCAAAGGAAATAGCGAGATGGGGGCTTGTTCATGACGGAGCTAAAGGGTCTAAAGGGCTTCAAAGTTTGGGAGAAGATTTGTAGCTCGGGTGCCCGTTGTTGTGGTTCTCTTCGCCGAGCTGGGAATTTGTGTTGCAGACGTTTCGTCCCCTGTCTAGGTGACATCTTCAGTGCTTGGGAGCCTCCTGTGAAGCGCTTCTGTGATGTTTCCTCTGGCATTTATAGTGGCTTGTCTCTGCCGCTTCTGGTTGTCAGTTCCAGCTGTCCGCTGCAGTGGCCGGTATATCGGGTCCAGGTCGATGTGTTTTTTGATTGAATCTGTTCATGAGTGCCATGCCTCGAGGAATTCCCTGGCTGTTCTCTGTTTGGCTTGTCATATAATAGTAGTGTTGTCCCAGTCGAACTCATGTTGCTTGTCATAGGAGTGTGAGGCTACTAAGGATAGCTGGTCATGTCATTTCGTGGCTAGTTGGTGTTCATGGATACGGATCGTTAGCTGTCTTCCTGTTTGTCCTATGTAGTGTTTTGTGCAGTCCTTGCATGGGATTTTGTACACTACATTGGTTTTGCTCATGCTGGGTATCGGGTCCTTCGTTCTGGTGAGTTGTTGTCTGAGAGTGGCTGTTGGGTTGTGTGCTGTTATGAGTCCTAGTGGTCGCAGTAGCCTGGCTGTCAGTTTGGAAATGTTCTTGATGTATGGGAGTGTGGCTAGTCCTTTGGGTTGTGGCATGTCCTCGTTCCGTTGTCTCTCCCTTAGGCATCTGTGGATGAAATTGCGTGGTGTTAGAGCCCACCCCGCAGCTCACCAATAGAATAAACAACACACTGAGAAACCTACCAAAAAAAAGGATAGATAACCAGGTTTGACCTACAGAGAATGAAAACTGAAAGCAACAACAACCCCAGATTCTATGGACTACCTAAAGTGCACAAACCAGTCATCCCACTCAGACCCATAGTATCACTACCAGGGACACCATCACACAAACTGGCTAAAGAACTACAGCAGAAACTGAAACACCTGATCAGCGGATCCAGACACTCTATACAGTCAACACAGGAATTCTTGGACATCATCAGAAATATACACATAGACAAGGAAGAAACTATGGTCTCATTCGACGTAACGGCACTGTTCACCTCTCTCGACAAAACCCTAGCCAGAGAAACAATAGCCAACCTACTGGACATACAGAACAGACAACAGGACGGGGAACCTATCAACAAAGACTGCATACTCAAACTACTGGATCTGTGCCTCACAACACACTTCACATTCAACATCCAAATATATGAACAAATCAACAGCACACCCATGGGCTCACCCATCTCTGGACTCATCGCAGAAGCAGTAATGCAAAGATTAGAACAAACAGTCTTACCGCAAATTCAACCCAAAGTCTGGGTCAGATATGTGGACGACACTTTTGTAGTAATTAAAAACACGGAAATTGAGAACACACACCGGATCATCAACGCCACACTCACAGGAATCCGATTCACTACAGAGGTAGAAAAGGACAACCAACTCCCATTCCTAGACGTGATGGTACAGAGAAAACCGAACGGAGAATTCACCACAAAGGTATACAGGCAAGACGCACACACAGACCAAGTCCTAAACTACGAAAGCAACCACCCCAACGCACACAAAAGAAGTTGCATCAAGGCACTGTTTAAGAGGGCCACAACACACTGCAGTACACCAGAACGGCAAAAAGAGGAAGAAGAACACCTCTACAATGTATTCGCCAAAAACGGATACCCCCACAGTTTCAGTCAGGATTGTTTGTATGGATCTGCTAGACAACTGCCCTCTGATATTGATGAGGGCAGTACAGATGATGTGGGTTACATGGAGTTCATTAAGGTCTTTGACAAGGTCCCACACGGAAGGCTGGTCCAAAAGGGAAGATCCCATGGGATCCAAGGTCAGTTGGTAAATTGGCTCCACAATTGGTGGAGGGTTGTTTTTGTGATTGAAAGCCTTTGCCCAGCGGGTGGACCACAGGGATCTGTGCAGGAGCCATTGCTGGACATTATGGACATTAATCACTCGGATATGAAAGCAGAAGGTAACACTAGTAGGTTTGTAGATAACATGAAAGGTGAGGGTGTTGTCCACGGTGAAGGGGATGGACTCAGGCTGCAGTCTGATATTGATCAGATGATAATCTGAGCAGAGGAATGGCAGACAGAGTTTACTTCTGATCACTGTGAGGTAATGCACTGTGGGAAGTCTAATAAACGAATGATATCCATCATGAATGGTCGGTCCTCCTGGAGTACTGAGGGACACAGGGACCTTGGTGGGCAAGTCCCTGGATGTCTGAAGGTGTCAGCACAGGTAGACAGGGTGGGGAATACACCTGAACAGGGAGCAGGAGGGGGACCCACATCCTGGTGGGAAACGTTGCTGGAGCTGCTCGAGAGGATTTAAACTCGTCTGGCAGGGCTGTGTGACACCAAACAGTCGTAAGGCCAGAAAGAAAGTTGAGGCTGGTACAAATGTTTAAGAGAGCAATATAAGCAGACAACGCAGGCAAGAACACAGCAGACAATTAGGGAAAACTGGTGGATTAAACTGCAGTTATTTCAATTCAAAGGGCCAAACAGATAAGGCAGAGGAACCCAGAGCATGGATGGGAACATGGGACTGGGATGTTGTAGGTATTACAGAAACACAGCTGAGGGAGCGACAGGACCAGCAGCTCAATGTTCCAGGGGACAGATGCTGCAGGAAGGATAGAACAGGAGGCAAAACAGGAGGAGAGCTGGTGGTTTTGATTGGAGGAAACATCCCAGCAGTACCTAGAGGGAGTATTCATGCAGAATCGCCCAGTTAAGCGATATTGGTGGAAATGAGAAATAAAAATTGGCCATTAGTTTTCTACGGTCGGACTACAGCGATAGGCAATGGGAGATGAAGGAGCAAATATGTCAGGAGATTTCAGATATCTCTTAGAATAATAGGGTTGTAATGATAGGGGATCCTAACTGTTCCAAACCTGGACTGGGATTCCTACTGCATTAAGCATTTGGATGGAAGGAATTTGTAAAGTGTGTTCCAGAAACTCCCAGTCATTATGTAAATGGCCCAACTGGAGAATGGGGCTAAACCTGACCTCCCCTTGGGAAACAAGGTCGGGAACGGGACTGAGGGGTTAGTGGGAGAGCACTTTGGAAAGTCACCACAATTGTATTAGTTTGAAAATAGCGATGGAAAAGTACAGGCCTGGCCCACAAGTTCAAGTTATACAATGGAGCAAGATAGGATTAGACAGGAATTTTTAAAGTAGATCTGGGGAGGCTATTTGCAGGTATGTGGATGGGTGTATGAATAGCAAAGGTTTAGAGGGATATTGGCAAAATTGTGGCAAATGCGACTAGAAACGTCATACAGGAGTTGGTCTGAAGGGCCTGTTTCCATGCTGTATATCTCTATGACTAAACGTCGTAAAATGAGTCCACATTATAGAAAAGGAGGTGCTGGAGGGTTTAAAACACAAAGGTAGATAAATTCCCAGGACCTGATCAAATGTACCTCAGGACATTGTGGGAAGCTGGTGAAGAAATTGTAGGGCCCCTAGCAGAGATATTTGTACCATTGAGAGATGCATGTGATTGGCTGATAGACCGGAGGATGGCATTGTGGACAGTGAAGAAGGTTTTCTGAGATTACAAAGGGATCCTGATGAAATGTGTGAATGGCTGAAAAACTGTAGATGGAGTTCAATCTGAATAAATGTGAGGGAATGCATTTGGTACAACAAACACGGGCAGGGCTTATACAATTAATGGTAGGACCTTCGGGAGTGTCGTAGAACAGAGGGACCTCAGGGTTCAGGTACATAATTCATTGAAATTTGCAACATGGAGAGACAGGATAGTTTAAAAAAAGGTGCTTGCCTCATTTGCCTTCATTGCTCAGTCCTTTGGATATAGGAGTTGGAAGTCATATTGAGATTATATAGGCCATTGGTGAGTCCTCTTCTGGAATTCTGTGTCCAGTTCTGGTCGACCAGTTCTAGGAAGGATATTATTAAGCAGGAAAGGGTTGGGAGGAGATTTACTGGGATGTGGCTGGGTATGAAAGGCTTCAGTATACAGAAAGGCTGAATAGGTTGGTATTTTTCACTGAAACCTGAATGTTGACAGATGACCTCATAGATGTTTATTCAAGGCAAGGCATTACATTTTTAAGTTTAGAGGAGAGACATATTTAAAAAAGACATGAAGAGCACATTGTTACACAGAGGATGGGTTGTGTGTGGAATGAACTTCCCAAGGAAGGGGTGAATGTGGGGACATTTACAATGTTTAAAATACATTTGGATTAGGGCAGGAATAGGAAAGGTTTGAAGGAATATGATCCAGGAACAGGCAGGTGGGATGAGATCAGTTTTAGAGTATGGTTAGCATTAACTGAACAGTGCTGTATGACTCTCTGACTATGATTATAATGTTGTGTCATTAATTAAGAAAGGCTGCAAGAGAAAGCCAGGGAACTACAGACTGATGAGCGAGACATCAGGGTGGGTCAGTTGTTGGACGTCGTTCTGACAGGTAGGCCTTATTACGGACAGCCAGCATGGCTTTGTGCGTGGGATAACATGTCTCACAAACTTGACCGGAGTTTGCTCAAGATGTGACCAAAAAGATAGACGAAGGCAGAGCAACAAACGTTGTTTCTTGCTTCCGCAAACCCCTGTTCAGGGTGAAGCATGATCCATTGGTTAGTAACGGTAGATAACAAAGGATCAGGGAGAGCTTGCCAAGTGGATACAAAATGGGATGACAGTGGGAGACAGAGGGTGGTGGGAGAGGGTTGTTGTTTAAACTGGGGCCTCTGACCAGCAGTGTGCTGTAAGGATTGGTGCTGGGGCCACTGTTGTGCACCATTTACATAAACAATCTGAGTGAAAAGAGAGCAGTTCCTGTTAGTATGTTTGTGGATACCAAGATTAGTGGAAGAGTGGGCAGGGAATATAGATATCGAAGGGGATGTTAATCAACTGGGCCAGTGGACCAAGGAATGAAAGATGGAATTTAATTCAGGTATTTGATTTATTCAGACAAACCAGGCAGGACTAACACAGTTAATGGTTGGGCCGTGGAGAGTGTTGTAGAAAAGGGAGAGACCAAGGGGTGCAGTTACATTGTTCCTTGGACTGGCATCACAGGGGGACAGGGTGTTGAAAGTGGCAATTGGCACACTTGTCTTCATTGGTCAGAGCATTGAGTACATGAGTTGGAGATATTGGTAACACTGTCGTCAATATTTCTCCTGGGCAGAGGAGGCCACGGGGTGCCCTTATAAAGGTTTATGAAACAATGTAGGGCCTAAGTAAGGTGAATAGTCCAGGGTAGGTGAGTCCAAAGCTAGAAGCATAAACGTGAGGTGACAGAGCAAGGATTTAAAGAGCTGAGGAGCAACATTATCCACAGAAGATGGTGCATAGACGGAACGGACTGCCAGAGGAAATGGTAAAAACAAGTACAATTACAACATGGAAAAGATACTTGGGCAGGTACATGGAGAGGAGAAGGTTTGAAGGGATATGAGCCAAACACAAGCAAATGTGACTCATTCCATTTAGGAAACCTCGGCCGAAGAATCATGCCGCACAGAAACAGACCCAATGTCTGCAGTTATTGGAGGAGGAGAAGACTATCGAGACAAGGCATGTTGTAGAGATTGAAGCAAGTTACAGCGACAAGGATGGTCATCTGGACTGGAGGTTTCAAATATGTGAAATAATTGGTGAGAGGGGAGGAGATGACAGAGATAGGAACTGTTAAAGGAGTTAGAATGATTGAAGACACTGGTCCTCAATACAAGCCATAGATAGTGTTGGAGAGGGAATAGGGAACAGAAAGATCCCAGGTTGCATTACCATCCTCTCATGGGAGGCCTGCTTTCCCCTCAGTTGTTCTAATGCTCCCTAAGAAAGCACAGGACTGGACTGATAACTGGGAACTCCCGATGCTGTCTCATTACAACAGAACTTGCAGCAAGTATGGTGATTGAGCCTGGGTTGTGTCTGTACTGTGCTCCCCCTCCAGCACTTTCTCTATGTCCTGTTTTGTTAGCTGATGTTTGGATCCCTCTTACTACTTTCTGCTCTGTGCACTGGAATGATCTTACCTGGCAGCAGGATTGATTGAAGTCTCCGACCTCCCTGACTGTGTCTTTCTGGCTGACCAACCATCGTCCCAACCAGCAGTTGGCAAGTCTATTGAGTCAGGAACTCCATGTGTACCTGTAGAAGACACAGAAAGGGGCAGAATGGGAAATTAGACTAATGCTTTGAGGGTGACACATATAGAATGGCACTGAGCCCCACATAGATCTGGAAAATCCCAGTCTCCATTCCTGACCTGTGCTGCCTCATCTCTCTGGAGCGGAGAATTCTGTTGGCTCATGATCTGGAGTAGCTTCAAAAGTGAGAGACGCTGACAGAGGCAGCAATTAGACCCCCACAGTGAGGGATACCAGACGGTGAGGTACTGAGTCACTACACCAGAGCGCCGGGTCAAACAATTGTGCAGGAAGTAAGGGTTTTGATTCATGTTGCACTGGGATATACAAACTGTGAGCAGGTGAAGTGATGGCCTTGGGGCATTATTGTGTGACAATTTATCCAGAAACTCAGCAAGTGTTCTCTGGATACAGGTCCAAATCCCAGCATTGCAAATGATTGAATGTGAAATAAATGCTTCAAAAATGATGTAATTAAAAACATGTAAGTGAGTATTAAACAATTGCTGATGTTATGAAAAATCCATCGGATACATCCCTGTCTTTAGTGAAGTAATCTAGGATGGGACTGGGATATCACAGGGATTACAGAACAACAGCTGAGGGAGGGACAGGACAGGCAGCTCAATGCCCCAGGGGACAGATGCTGCAGGAAGGACAGAGGGGGAGCTGAGAGAGGAGGAGAGCTGCTGGTTGTGATTGGGTGAAACATCACAGCAGGGACTGAGAGAGGAGATTCCTGCGGGACCGCCCAGTGACGCTGTGTTCATGGAATTCATCAATAACAATGGGGCTTCCCTTTCCTCTGACTGTTCTACAGACCCCGAGAGCCCCGCCCTCCTGCACCTTGACCTTCTCAAGATGGCGGCCCAGAGCGCTCCCTCTTCCCTCAAACAAATGGCGGCCGTGACCCTGGGCCGCTGCCCTGATCAGAGACCGCCACCTCCTTCCCCGGGCCTGGAGGGGCTTTTTTGTTTTTTTTTAACCTGTATCCCGCACTTGTGAATTCTTTCCGCTCCTTTCTCCCAGCGAGGCTCCCACACCCCGGCTCTGAGCGCCGCTCTCTGAAGCCGATCGCAGCCGCTGCCGGAGAAAGCAGCTCCATGTCTCTCTCTTCCTGTCCTGATCAATGTGACACATAGGAACCAAACTGCGCATGCGTCTGAGGTTATCGGTGTTTATAGAGAATATTCATATCTGCACAGAATCATGGGTGAAATAGACATCATTAACAAATTTATTGTCGAGATAGAGACATAGAAATGTCTAGCATGCAAACAGATTGTTTGGTCTAACTTAATCATACTGGCCAGGTTTGTAAATTATCAATTGTTCTGGGAGTGTGAAAATAAGCTTTAGGGGCGGCACGGTGGCACAGTGGTTAGCACTGCTGCCTCACAGCGCCTGAAGACCCGGGTTCAATTCCCGACTCAGGAGACTGACTGTGTGGAGTTTGCACGTTCTCCCCATGTCTGCGTGGGTTTCCTCCGGGTGCTCCGGTTTCCTCCCACAGTCCAAAGATGTGCGGGTCAGGTGAATTGGCCATGCTAAAATTGCCCGTAGTGTTAGGTAAGGGGTAAATATAAGGGTATGGGTATGGGTGGGTTGCGCTTCGGCGGGTCGGTGTGGACTTGTTGGGCCGAAGGGCCTGTTTCCACACTGTAAGTAATCTAAATCTAAATCTAAGCTTCTTACTCTAGTTGTGTGAATCGATTAGAAATATGTACGTTATCAGATTTACATTTCAACTACTTCTTAAAATCTCACATTGATTTATGAGAGAGGTTTAATGCCCCACTATGGAGTGAGAATGATCACAACCGTGCAAAACAGGTTGCTTTCTGACCAATTATTCCCCGAGAATGCATTGGCCCCGCTCCTCACTCACTCTGGTTGGCGGACCAGCCTCTGTTCGGTCCTCCAGTTCCGCCCCTTCCTCCCAATTGCAGAGTTGATTCAGGCGGAACTCAGCGGGCTGAAGGACAAGGGAAGTGAGAACTGATGCCTTGTGATGTGGTGAAAATATCCCGAATCTTGGACGGAGAGACCTGAGTTCAATTCGCAGCTGGTGCAGGTGTGTGTAATAACAACTTTGAACAGGTTCATAGGGAAAAACAAGGGAAGTCAGGAACAGATTAAAAACAATAGAAAATGCATACAATGTCGTGGGGCTCTCAATGCGAGATGATTTTAATCTTTACCAAGTGTCTCAGGACCCCAGTGGGTCCCAGTACAGACTGTTCCACTCCTTAGTGCACAGCCAGATACCACGATCGTGGGGTAAAGTGTTGTGGTGGGATATGGAGCTGCTTTTCTGCAACACCCTCAGTTTTGGAGGTGAAAATAGATGAGAAGGAGCAGGGTTTTCTATGGAGTTACCTGTTCCCCTCCTGTTGCAGCATCTTATTATTGCCCTAGCTCTACCTTGTACATGTTTGGTAGAGAACAGTGACATTTCGTAAGCCCACAATACAAGATCTGTCACTCTGTTTAAGACAGCAGAAATCTCTTGTAGCACAATAGTCATAGGACAATACAGCGCAGAACAGGCCCTTCGGTCCTTGATGTTGCGCCAACCTGGGAACTGTTCTCAGCTCGTCCCCGTATACTATTCTAAAATCACCCATGTGCTTATCTAAGGATTGTTTAAATCTTCCTGATGTGGCTGAGTTGTCTACATTAGCAGGTAGTACATTCCACACCCTTACCACTCTCTGAGTAAAGAACCTGCCTCTGACATCTGTCTTAAATCTATCACTCCTCATTTGCTCTTATGCCCCCTCGTGCACACTGACATAATCATCCTAGAAAAACCCTTCCACTGTCTCCCCTATCTAAGCCTCTGATCATCTTGTATGTCTCTATCAAATCCCCTCTTGGCCTTCTTCTTGCCAAGGAGAATAGGTTCAAGTCTCTCAGCCTTTCCTCATAAGACCTTCCCTCCAGACTAGACAACATCCTGGTTAATCTCCTCTACACCTTTTCCAATTCCTCCACGTCCTTCCCGAAATATGGGCACCAGAACTGCACACAATATTCCAAGTATGGCCGCACCAGCATTTTGTATATTTGCAGCATGATATTGCGGCTCTGGAACTCAATTACTCTATGAATAAAACTTAACACACCGTATGCCGTCTTAACAGTACTATCCACCTGGGTGGCAACTTTCAGAGATCCATGTACATGGACTCCAACATCCCTCTGCACGTCCACACTACAAAGAATCTTTCCATTGACCCAGTACTCTGCCTTCCGGTTATTCTTCTCAAAGTGCAAAGTGCATCACCTCACATTTAGCTGCATTGAACTCCATTTGCCACCTCTCAGCCCAAGTCTGCAGTTTATCCATTTCCCCCCTGCAACCTGTAACACTCTTCCACACTGTCCACTACTCCACCGACTTTAGTGTCATCAGCAAATTTACTAATCCATCCACCTATGCCTGCGTCTAAGTCATTTCTAAAAAATGACAAACAGCTGTGGTCCCAAAACAGATCTTTATGGCACACCACTAGTAACTGGACTCCAGGTTGAATATTTTCCATCAATCAACACTCGCTGCCTTCTTTTAGAAAGCCAGGTTCTAATCCAAACTGCGAAATCACCCTCAATTCCATGCCTCTGCATTTTCTCCAACAGCCTACCATGTGGAACCTTATCAAAGACTTCACTGAAGTCCATGTATACCACGTCAACTGCCCTACCTTCATCTACATGCTTGGTCACCTTCTCAAAAAACTCTGAGGTTCACAAGACACGAACTGCCCTTGATGAAACCATGTTGATTATCTGAAATTAAATTGTTGTTTGCAAGATGATTATAAATCTTATCTCTTATAATCCTTTCCAAAACCCTTCCTACAACAGAAGTCAGTCTCACTGGTGTATAATTATCTGAGTAATCTCTACTGCCCTTCTTGAACAAAGGCACAACATTTGGAATTCTCCAGTCCTCTGGTACCAAACCTGTAGACAATGACGACTCAAATATCAAAGCCAAATGCTCTGATCTATCTTCCCAGAGAATCCTCGAATAAGTCCCATCCGGCCTAGGGGACTTGTCTACTTTCACTCCTTCTAGAATTGATAACACCTGTTTCTAACTAATCTTGATCCTTTCTAGTCTAAAATCTCGTACCACATTCTTCTCCTCTACAATAGTCTCCTTTTCCTGAGTGAAAACCAATGAGAAATGTTCATTAGCACCTCTCCAATCTCCACAGGGTACACACTCAACTTCCCACTTCTGTCTTTGATTGGACCTATTTCTACCCTAATCATCATTTTAATCCTCACATACCTATAGAAAGCTTTAGGGTTCTACTTTATTCTATTTGCGAAAGACTGCTTGTGTTCTCTCTTTGCTCTTCATAACTCTCTCTTTAAATTCTTCCTAGCTGATCTGTAACTCTCCATCTCCTCATCTGAATCATCTTGCCTCATCAACACAGAAGCCTCCTTCTTTTTCTTCACAAGAGATGCAATTTCTGTAGTAAACTACGGTTCTCTTATGTTATCACTTCCTCCCTGCCTGACAGAGACATACCTGTCAAGGACATGCAATATCTGTTCCTTAAACCAGCTCCACATTTTCATTGTCTGCATCCCCTGCATTTTGCTACCACATCCTATGTATCCTAATTCCTGCCTAATTGCTTTAATTGTCCTTGCCCCATTGATAACTCTTGCCCTGTGGCATGTACCTGTCCCTTTCCATCGCTAAACTAAACGTATCTGAATTATGGTCACTCGCTCCAAAGTGCTCGTTTAAAACTAAATCAAACATCTGGTCTGGTTCATTACCAAGCTTCAGATCCAATGTGGCCTCCCCTGTTGTCGGCCCTTCAACCCTCCTGTACGCATTGGACAAAAACTGATCCATCCAACGTACTAGAGTTATAGCATTCCCAGTCAATGTTGGGGAAGCTGAAGTCCCCCATAATGACCACCCTGGTACTTTTGCTCTTACCCAGAATAATTTTGCTAATCCTCTCTTCTACTTCCCTGTAACTCTATGGAGGCCTATAAAAAAAACTCCAAGCAGTGTGACCTCTCCTCCCCTGATTCTAACCTCAGCCCACACTACCTCAGGAGACGAGTCCTCATCAAATGTTATCTCAGCCGCCATTATACTATCCTTGACTAACATGACTTGCATGAACCTATTGCAGTGCTTCATCTCCATGAGGCAGCCATACTCTCTATAACAGATAGACTCAGTCTGGAACCTCCTCTGTCCTTAAGACCTTATACACTGCCTGCACTCCTCCATTTCCCCTTTGCATGTTCCTTTTCCAACCCACCCCACCTGCAACACTCCACAATTGTAGCTGTCAAGGGCAGCAATCTGTCAAATAGCCTCCCTAACCTTTTCTATCCTCCTTTAAGATTTTTTTAATCATTCTCCTTAATCAATGTTTTGCTCATCCATGAAGCACCTTAGGAAATTTGCCATTGTGAAAGATTCCACACAATGCAAGTAGTTATTGTTTTTGAAGTACATTAGGAGAAACAGGAATGATGCATTCAAAATTCTAACAAGTCACTGATAGGCGCAGTGTATAGGCCACCAAATAATAACATCGTATTGGGATGGGCAATAAACAAAGAAATAACTAATGCCTGTAAAAATGGTACGGTTATTATTGTGGGTGTTTTGTTTTACTTGAAGAGTATGAAATGGATCTACAAGGGAGCTTGCTATCCAAGATCTGGCCCTCTGCAATGAGACAGGAATAATTAGTGATCTCAGAGTTAGGGATCCTCTCGGAAGAAGTGATCACTGTATGGTTGAATTTAATACATATGGAGAGTGTGAAGATTAAATCTACTACCTGGGTCCTGTGCTTGGACATGGGGAACTACAATAGAATGAGGGAGAACCTGGATAACGTAGACTGGAAACAAAGATTTTATGGTGGGACAGTTGATGAGCAGTGGAGGATTTTCTGAGACATTTTACAAAGTCCTCAGCAAAGGTATATTCCAGAGAAGGACTGAAAGTAAAGGTGTTCTCTGCGATGGGTATCTAAGGAAAGTGATCAAATTGAAAGGCATACAAAGTGGCCAAAACCAACATGAAACTAGAACTGGGAAAACTTTAAAGGTCAACAGAAAGCCACAGAAGAGCTACAAAGATATGTAAGATAGAACATGAGAAAAATAAACTAGCACAGACTACAAAGACAGATAGCAAATGTTTCTATAAACATACATAATGAGAAAAGAGTGGCTAAAGTAAATGTTGGTCCTTCGGAAAAAGAGAAGGAGCATTTAGTTATGGGATGTCACAGTGGAAGATATAATATCTTTCCAGTAATTAACAAAGAGACAAAGGTTGATGAGGATTTGGAAGCTATCATTATTACAGAACAGCTAGTTTTGGACTGTTGGAGGTAATTGAGCTAATAATAGAAAATTCCATTGGCCGTGACAGAATGTATCCCAGGAGAAATAACAAATGCACTGACAGTAATTTTCCAAAATTCACTGGACTTCGTGGCATTCCCGCAGATTGGAAAGCAGCAAAAGTGACGCCACAGTTTTAAAAAGGAGGTGGACAAAAGATGGGTAATTATACCCTAGATAGCTTCTTCTCTGGCGTGAGAAAGATGCTTTGATCTATTATCAAGGAAGAAATAGCAGGGACTCGATAGAAATTGTCCCATTGGTCATGCTTAACAAATTTTTTTGGAATTCTATGAAGACATTTCGAGCAAGGTGGACAATGGGAACCCAGTGGATACTGTGTACCTGGATTTCCAAAAGACCTTCAACAAAGTGCTGTTCAAGAGGCTGTTGCATAATATAAGGGGGCATGGCATTAGGGGTATAGTATTAGCATGGATAGAAGATTGGTTGACGAACAGGACGCAAAGTCTGGGGATAAATGCATCTTATCCTGGCTGGCAATCAGTGACTAGTGGTGTGCCTCAGGGAACAGTGTTGGGACTGCGAATCTTTAGAATTGATACAGATGATTTGGAGTTGGGGACCACATGTAGGGTGTCCAAGTTTGCATATGACACTAAGATGAGTAGCAGGACAAAGTGTGCGGAGGACTGTGAAACTTTGCAGAGGAACATAGATACATTGAGTGAGTGGGCAATGGTCGGTCATATGGAATATAATGTTCATAAATGTAATGTCATACTGTTTGGTTGGAGTAAATTAAAAACAGATTATTACTTGAATTTTAAAAAGTTGCATTATTTGCTAAGCAGAGGCACCTGAGTATCCTTCTGCATGAAGGTTGGTCACCAGGTATAACAATCAATTCAGAAGGCAAATGCAATTTTGTCCTTCTTTGCTGAAGGGATTGTGCTGAAAAGCAGAGGTTATGTTCCAGCTGTATTGGGTGTTGGTGAGGCCACACCTGGAGTACTCCATGTAGTTTTTATCTCCTTCGTGGAGAAAGGATGTACTGGTACTAGAGGGGGTGTAGAGGAAGTTAACTAGGTTGATTTCAGAGTTGAGGGTTTTGGCTTAACAGAGACTGAGTAGATTGGGATTATATTCATTGGAATTCAGAAGAATAGAAACATATAAAATAATGAATGAAATGGATAAAATAGAAGTAGAGAGGATGTTTCCACTAGCAGGTGAATCTAGGACAAGGGGGCATCAACTCAAGATTAGAGGCAGCAAATTTAGGAATGAATTGAGAAGGAACTTCTTAACCTCAATGGAATTCATTGCCCAGAGAAGTAGTTGATGCTCGTTCAGTAAACGTTTTTAAAGCTAAGGTAGCTTTTTTTAAAAAAAGAAATAATTAATTAAGGAATATGGTGAGAACTTGGATAAATGGTTCTGCGTCCACGAAATGATCAGCCACGATCTTGTTGAATGGCAGAGCAAGCTCAAAGGGCAGGATGGCCTTCTCCTGTTCCTAGTTCTTATGTTATACATTTCTCCCTCACTCGTGACTTGGAGGTGCTAGTGTTGGATTAGGATGGACAAAATTAAAATACACAGAACACCAGGTTATAGTCCAACAGGTTTATTTGGAAGCACTAGCGCTGCTGCTGCGTCATCAGGTGGTTGTGTGTTTTTAACTTTGTCCCTCACCCTTGTAACTTATGAACAGCAACAAAAGCCAGGAAGCAGTGCGCATGCTCCAGGCAACAAAGATCCCCGGATGATTGATGTCAGCGGCGGACCAATGGAAGGACAGGGGCGGGGCTGGAGGACCTGGCGAGGCGGTTGGCCCTCCGACCAATCAGAGTGAATGAGAGGCGGGACTTGATTATACCACGTGATCATCCTCGCGGCCAGGGCAGATGTGCGGGCGAGGAGCTGTCGGTAAGGAAAGAAATAAACAGCAGCAAGCGGGAGGGAAATGATGTTGGTCTGGGCTGAGAGGTTTTGCGAACATTTGGTGCACATCGGAAAAGACAAATTTGAAACTTACAGTCTCGTTTTTGCAGTAAACCGGAAAATGCCTAATTTCGCGATTGACTCGAGTAAGCGCCGCCATCTTTATTCGGGGCAACGATTCACTGGACACGTGCAGCCGCCATCTTTGTAGGGGGCAAAGTTCAGAGGGGAGTATGTGCAGCTCTCCCTGATAGAGAGTCATAGGGCAGGATTTACACAGAGCACATTCACACCCAGGGAAATGGATTTTTGTTTTTCTCTCTGGATTTGTTTCGTCATTCATGTAAATGATTTGGATGTGAATAAAGGCGGTACAGTTAGTAAGTTTGCAGGTGACACCAAAATTGTTGGTATTGTGGTCAGTGATAAAGGTTGTCTCAGAATACAATGGGATATTGATCAGATGGGCCAATGGGCTGGGGAGTGGCAGATAGGGTTTAATTTAGATAAATGTGAGGTGCTGCATTTTAGAAAAGCAAATCAGTGCAGGACTCACCCTGAATTGTAAGGTCTTGGAGAGTCTGTTGAACAAAGAGACCTTGGAATGCAGGTTTATAGTTCCTTGAAAGTAGAGTCACAGGTAGATAGGATAGTGAAGAAGGCATTTGGTATGCTTCCCTTTATTGGTCAGAGCATTGAGTAAAGGAGCTGGACAGGACATTGGTTAGGTCACTTTTGGAATATAGTGTGCAATTCTGGTCTCCCCCTTATCAAAAGGAGGCACTGAAACTTGAAAGGCTTGAGAATTGATTTTCAAGGATGTTGCCAGGGTTGGAGGATTTGAGTTGCAGGGAGAGGCTTAATAGGCTGGGGCCATTTTCCCTAGAGTGTCCATAGGCTGAGGTGTGATGTTGAAGAGGTTTATATAATCGTGAGGGGCATGGATAGCGTAAATAGACAATGTGTTTACCCTGGGGTGGTGGAGCCCAGAACTAGAGGATATAGGTTAAGGGTGTGAGGGGAAAATTCAGCAGGAACCTAACAGTCGACAAAAATTGTAATATTTCAAAGACATTTGAATAGGAAGGGTTCAGAGGGATGCCGGCCAAGTGCTGGCAAATGGGAATAGATTATGTTCGAATATCTGGTTGGTATAGATGGGTTGGACTGAAGAGTTTGTTTCGATGCTAGACATCTCTGACTGTGGGATCATAAAAGTGAGCACTACTCTGATTGGCCTCTGAGCTCCTTGATGACCACTTGTTGATTATCTAGCTTCCTCAGTGTCTCGTGTGTATTTTTGCTCTGTTTAGTATTTTATGATTACGTTCACAGACATTTCTGGAAATGAATTGTCCGCTGCTGCCCGGCTCCTGACCATATTACAGAGGAGGTAGTACTGGATGTCTTAAATCGTATCGAGGTGGATAAATCCCTGGGAGCTGTTAAGGTGAATCCCAGACATTTGTGGAAAGCTAAGATAATGATGGTAGCGCCCCTCTGAGATTTTTATATTGTCATTGGTGACAGGTGCTTGAAGACATGTGCCATTATTTAAAAAGGTGGTAAGGAAAGGCCAGGGAACAAGAGAACAGTGAGCCTGAGGTCATTGGCAGGCAAATTGTTGGAAGGGATTCTGAGGGGCAGGATTTACATGTATTTGGAAAGACAGGGAATGATTAGGGATAGTTAACATGGCTTTGTGTGTGGGAAATTCTCTCTGTCGAACTTGATTGAGTTTTTCTGATGACGTGACAAAGATGATTGATGAAGGTAGATTGTGGACGTTGTCTGTATGGATACTAAATGATGTTCCACAAAGCAGACTGGTTAGCAAGGTTAGATAACATGAAATGTTGGGAGAACTAGCCATTTGGATACAAAACTGGCTTGAAGGTAGGAGGCAGAAGGTGGTGAAAGAGGGTTGCTTTGTGGACTGGAGGCCTGTGAGCAGCACTGTGCTGAAGAAATGGATATTGGGTGCTTAAATAATTGACTTGAATGTGAATATATGAGATATGGTCAGTAGGTTTACAGAAGACACCAAAGTGGGGGTGTAGTGGACAATGAAGAAGGTTAGTTCAGAATGCAACAGGATCTTGACCAGTTGGGCCATGGGGGCGAGGAATGGCAGATTGAATTCAGTTTAGACAAATGTAAGCAGTTAGATTTTGGAAAGGCAAATCAGGGCAGGACTTATGCACTTAATGGTAAAGTCCTTGGGAATGTTGCTGAACATAGAGACCATGGAGTGCAGCTTCATTGTTCCTTGAAAGTAGAGTCGCAGGTAGGCAGACTAGTGAAGGTAGTGTTTGGTATGCTTATATTTATTGGTCAATGCATTGAGTACAGAAGCTGGGATGTCATATTGTGGCTGGACAGGACATTGATTACGCCATTTCAGGAGTTCTGTTTTAAGTTCAAAATTCCCTGTTCTGGGAAGGATGTTGTGAATCTTGAAAGAGTCCAGACAAAATTTACAAAGACTTTGCTAGGGTTGGAGGATTTGGGCTACAGGGAGAGGCTGAATAGGCTGGGGTTAATTTCCCTGGAGAGTCAAAGACTGAAAGGTGACTTCATGTAGATTTATAAAATCATGAGGGGCGTGGATAAGGTGAACAGCCAGGGTCTTTTCCCCCCAGGTTAGGTGGGTTCAAAACAAAATCGCATTGGCTTATATTGAGAGGGCAACGATTTAAAACGGATCTAAGGGGCAAAGTTTTCAAGCTGTGTGTGGTGTGTGTGTGGAATGAGCTACCATATGATGGAGTGGAGGCTGAGACAATTACACCATTTGAAAGGCATCCGATTGGGTACATGAATAGGGAGGGTTTCCAATGATACGGACCAATTCCGGGCAAATGGGGCTCCATTTGTTGAGGATTCCTGGTTGGCATGGACACATTGGACCAAAGGTCTGTTTCTGTGCTGTACATCTCTATGACATTAATAAATGAAAATAAGATGTGTTCCTCTTTTGTGGAGAGCTCGCAGAAGCACAGATAATTGTCCTTGGAGCTGAGAAGGTTAAGCAGTGATTTTGACCAGGTGCACATTTGTTTCTAGGATATTTAATTTGCAGAGAGAGGGGAATTGTTAACAATGTCACAATTTTAGTAACTATTTTCAGGTAATTGGTAAATAATGTATGAATATGTGAACATTATTTTATTCAGTACGGTCTGAGCATCTGGAACAGTCTGAATGGCAGATGGACAGACTCAGCAGTTGTTCATAAACAGATTTGGAATTTTACTTTTTAAGGGAAGATTTGAGGGGGTTGGGCAAACGGGAAGGGAATTGGGACAGATTTGCAGCATCTCCAGAGGGAGAGAGTACAGCCCCAATGGGCTGAATAGCCCCCAGCCCCTGTGCTCTGTGATACTGCCCCATTGACTGTGAATGATGGAGATCATCCCAGGGCAGAGATACCATAAGACACAGGAGTGGAAGTAAGGCCATTCGGCCCATCGAGTCCACTCCGCCATTCAATCATGGCTGATGGGCATTTCACCTCCACTTACCCGCATTCTCCCCGTAGCCCTTAATTCCTCGAGACAACAAGAATCTATCAATCTCGGCCTTGAAGACATTTAGTGTCCCGACCTCCACTGCACTCTGTGGAAATGAATTCCACAGGCCCACCACTCTCTGGCTGAAGAAATGTCTCTGCATTTCTGTTCTGAATTGACCCCCTCTAATTCTAAGGCTGTGTCCACGGGTCCTAGTCTCCTCGCCTAACGGAAACAATTTCCTAGCGTCCACCCTTTCCAAGCCATGTATTATCTTGTACGTCTCTATTAAGTCTCCCCTCAATCTTCTAAACTCCAATGAATACAATCCCAGGATCCTCAGCCGTTCCTCATATGTTAGACCTGCCATTCCAGGGATCATCCGTGTGAATCTCCGCTGGACACGTTCCAGTTCCTGAGGTGTGGGGACCAAAACTGGACACAGTACTCCAAATGGGGCCTAACCAGAGCTTTATGAAGTCTCAATAGCACATCTCTGTTTTTATATTCGAACCCTCTTGAGATAAGAGACAACATTGCATTCACTTTCTTAATCACAGACTCAACCTGCATGTTTACCTTTAGAGAATCCTCGACTAGCACTCCCAGATCCCTTTGTACTTTGGCTTTACGAATTTTCTCACCGTTTAGAAAGTAGTCTATGCTTTTATTCTTTTTTTCCAAAGTGCAAGACCTCACACTTGCTCATGTTAAATTCCATCAGCCATTTCCTGGACCACTCTCCCAACCTGTCTAGATCCTTCTGTTGCCTCCCCACTTCCTCAGTATTACCTGCCTGTCCACCTAACTTCGTATCAGAGAGGGAGGATCCCACCACTCACCTGACAATGAGCCCTGATGATTGATGTCAGCGCAGGCCAATAGGACCAGAGGGCAGTACTGGAGGACTAGGTCATCCCAGTTTGTCGTCCAACCAATCTTAGTGAATGAGGGCATCGTTAAGGTTGGAACTAAAGAAAGGCACATATGGCAGAGATTTGAGAAACTGGAGGACATGAGATAGGGAGCGTTCTGTGGCTGGTGAGGAATTATGTAAATAAGGAAGAATTGTGAGGCTGGATGAGGTGAAGTGATCGGGAGATTTGAGGATGGAGGAATTTAAGAGTTAGTGAGAATTACAGTCATAATGTTATACAGCAAGGAAACAGGCCCTGTGGTCCAACCAGTCCATGCCGACCATAATTCCAAACTGAACTAATTGTACCTGCCTCCGCTTGGTCCACATCCATCCAAATATTTCCTATTTATGTACTTATCTGAATGTCTTTTAAATATTGTCATTGTATTCACAGCTACCACTTCCTCTGGAAGTTCATTGCACCTGTGTAATTTTTAAAAAATCCTTAATGTCTTTTCTCAAACCTTTCTCATCTCTTCCCAAAATGAATGCATACGAGTTTTGAATCTCCCTCTCCCCCGACCATTCACATTATCTAAACCCTTTCTGATTGTATAAACCTCTCATAAGGTCACCCCTCAACCTTCTATACTCCAGTGAAAAATTTCCCAGCCTATCTAGTGTCTCCTTAGAACACAATCCCACCATTAATGGAAACATCTGAACCCGCTCCGATTTAATGATATCCACCCAATACAGCGCAACCAGAACTGGGCACAGTATTCCAGAAGAGGCCTCCCCAACATCCTGTACAACCTCTACATAACGTCCCAACTCCTATTGTCAAAAGTCTGAGCAATGAAGGTAAGTGAGCTGAACACTTTCATAACCAGCCTGTCCACATGTAACACAAACTTCAAAGACGTGAAGCCCTCGGACTCTTTGTTCCATATCACTACTCGAGGCCTGAATTTTAATGAGTGTAAGTCCTGCCCACGTTTGTTTTATCAAGGTGTAATATTTTGCATTTATTCCAATCCAAAAAAAAGCTTTTGAGTACAAAGGCAGTAGGAGTATAATTAAGACGGAAATCAGAAGGCAAAAAGGGAACGTGAGTTAGCTTTGGAAAATAGGTTTAAGGGTATTCCAAAGTGCTTTTATAAATGTTTAAGAACAAAAGGCTAACTAGGGAGAAAACAGAGACCCTCAAAGATCAGCAAGGCAGCCATTGCGAAGGATGGGATAGGAAAACAAGGATCTTGTGAGGGAGCCGTGGTTTAATAAGGAATTGGAATCCCTTGTTAAAGGGAAGAGGGCGGCCTATGTAAAGATGCGGTGTGAAGGCTCAATTGGGGCGATTGAGAGTTATAAGGTAGCCAGGAAGGATCTGAAGAGAGAGCTAAGAGCAGCAAGGAGGGGACATGAAAAGTCCTTGGTTGGTAGGATTAGGGAAAACCCAAAGGCTTTCTATAGGTATGTCAGGAATAAAAGAATGACTAGGGTAGGAATAAGTCCAGTCAAGGATAGTAGTGGGAAGTTGCGTGTGGAGGCTGAAGAGATTGGGGAGACAGTGAATGAATACTTTTCGTCAGTATTCACTCAGGAACAAGACATTGTTGCCGGTGTGAATGTTGAGTCACAATTAATTAGAATGGATGGCTTTGAGGTATGTAGGGAAGAGGTGTTGGAAATTCTGGAAAGGGTGAAAATAGATAAGTCCCCTGGGCCTGATGACATTTATCCTAGGATTCTCTGGGAAGCAAGGGAGGAGATTGCAGAGCCATTGGCCTTGATTTTTATGTCCTCGTTGTGTACAGGAATAGTGCCAGAAGACTGGAGGATAGCAAATGTGGTTCCCTTGTTCAAGAAGGGGAGTAGGGATAACCCTAGTAACTATAGGCCAGTGAGTCTCACTTCTGTTGTGGGCAAAGTCTTAGAGAGAATTGTAAGGGATAGGATTTATGAACATCTGGAGAGGAATAATGTGATCAAGGATAGTCAGCATGGTTTTGTGAAGGGCAGGTCGTGCCTCACAAACCTTATTGAATTCTTTGAGAAGGTGACTAAGGAGGTGGACGAGGGTAAAGCAGTAGATGTGGTGTATATGGATTTTAGTAAGGCATTTGATAAGGTTCCCCATGGTAGGCTACTGCAAAAAATACGGAGGTATGGCATTGAGGGTGTGTTGGAGGTTTGGATTAGGAATTGGCTGGCTGGAAGAAGACAGAGGGTAGTAGTTGATGGTAAAGGTTCATCTTGGAGTGCAGTTACTAGCGGTGTTCCGCAAGGATCTGTTTTGGGACCATTGCTGTTCGTCATTTCTATAAATGACCTGGAGATGGGGCTAGAAGGTTGGGTGAGCAAGTTTGCAGATGATACGAAAGTCGGTGGAGTTGTTGACAGTGAGGAAGGATGTGGCAGGTTACAGCGGGATATAGATAAGCTGCAGAGCTGGGCAGAAAGGTGGCAAATGGAGTTCAATGTAGCTAAGTGTGAAGTCATTCACTTGGTAAGAGTAACAAGAAGATGGGGTACTGGGCTAATGGTGGGATACTTGGTAGTGTGGATGAGCAGAGGGATCTTGGTGTCCATGTACACAGATCTCTGAAAGTTGCCACCCAGGTAAATAGTGCTGTGAAGAAGGCATATGGCGTACTGGCTTTTATTGGTAGAGGAATTGAGTTCCGGAGTCCTGAGGTCATATTTCAGTTGTAAATACTCCAGATGCGGCTGCACCAGAGTTTAGTGTGCAGTTTTGGTCGCCCTACTATAGGAAGGATGTGGAGGCACTGGAACGGGTGCAGAGGAGCTTTACCAGGATGTTGCCTGGTATGGTAGGAAGATCGTATGAGGAAAGGCTGAGGCACTTGGGGCTGTTTTCATTGGAGAAAAGAAGGTTTAGGGGTGACTTGATAGAGGTGTGCAAGATGATTAGAGGTTTAGATAGGGTTGACCATGAGAACCTTTTTCCACGTATGGAGTAAGCTATAACGAGGGGACATAACTTTAAATTACAGGGTGGTAGGTATAGGACAGATGTTAGGGGTAGATTCTTTACTCAGCGGGTTGTGAGTTCATGGAATGCCCTGCCAGTAGCAGTGGTGGACTCTCCCTCTTTATCAGCATTTAAACAGGCATTGGATAGGCATATGGAGGTTATTGGGCTAGTGTAGGTTTGGTGGGCTTGGATCGGCACAACATCGAGGGCCAAAGGGCCTGTACTGTGCTGTATTTTTCTATGTTCTATGTTCTAAGTATTTTGCATCTGCGTTTACTATGAATAAGTGCATGAGAGATATAGAATGTGGGTAAATAAATGATGACATCTAGAAAAATGTCCATATTACAGAGGAGGAGGTGCTGGATGAATGGCTAAGGAGCTGAAGCAGGGGAAAATGATTCACATTTTTGGATCATTGTAATCTCCTCTGGAATAGAGTTGACCTGCATAAGGATGGTTTGTACCTGATTTGGAAGGTGTCTAACATCCAGGCACGGAGATTAGTTAATGCTACTCAGGAGACATTAAACCAGTGAGGAGTGGATGTGATACCAAACAGATAGTGAGGAAAGAGTATGTCTGAGGCTGGTACAGTTCAGAGGTCAAATAGTCAAGGTAGGCAAGGGCAAGGCACAGAATGAGGTGGGACTGAACATTTACACTGCATTTATTTCAACGCAAGAGGCCTGACAGGGAAGGCAGATGAGCCGAGGGTATGATGGTTTTTAACATGGGACTGGGATATCATAGGTATTACAGAAAGATGGCTCAGGGATGGATCGGACTGGCAGCTTATTGTTCTGAGGTATAGATGATATAGGAAGGATAGAAAGGGGGACCGAGAGAGGAGGAGTGGAGTTTTTGATTAGGGATAGCATTATAGTTGTGCTTAGGGAGGATATTACCGGAGTATGTCCAGTGAAGTTATTTGGGTGGAACTTGGAAATAAGAAAAGGATGATCCACCTTATTGGGGTTAACTGCGTGGGTTTCATCCGGGTGCTCTCGTTTCCTCCCATTGTCCAAAGATGTGCAGGGTAGGTTGGCTTATTCAGGCTGAATTGCCCACAGTGTTCAGGGATGTGCCGATTGGTGGATTATCCAGGCTGAATTACCCACAGTGTTCACGGATGTGCAGGTTAGGTGGATTATCTAGGCTGAATTGCCAATTGTGTTCAGGTTGGGTGGATTATACGGGCAGAATTGCCCATAGTGTTCAGTGATGTGTACGTTGGGTGACCCTGGGACATGCAACGTTACAGGTGAAAGTTAGGCGGCTCTGAGGGTCAGTATAAATGTGATGGGCCAAATGGTCTCATTCCACACTGTCGGGATTCGCTGATAATTCTACTAGTTTTAAAATAGTTAGAGAAAATGATAGACCAGATCTAATTGTTAAGTTTCTAAATTGGACAAAGACCAATTTTGATGGCACAAGGCAAGAACTTGCAAAATTTGTTTTCGGGAGGTTATTCCCAGGGAAAGGGATGGCTGGAAAGTGGCAACATAAGAACATAAGGAATAGGAGCAAGAGTCAGCCACCTGACCGCTCAAGCCTGCTCTGCCATTCAATAAGATCAGGGCTGATCTTTTCATGGCCTTAACTTCACTTTCCTGCTCTCTCACCATAACCTTGAATTCCTCTCATTTTCCCAAATCTACCTTTTGCCTTAAAGGCATTCAAGTTGATAACATCAAATGCTGCACTCGGCAGGGAATTCCACAGATTCACAACCCTTTAGCTGAAGAGGTTCATCCTGAACTCAGTCCTAAATCTGCTCCCCCTTATTTTGAGGTAACGTTCTGTAGTTTGATCCGCTCCCCCCCCCCCCCCCCAGTGGAAGTAGCCTCCCTGCTTCTGTCTTATCTACTCCCTTCATAATTTTATTTGTTTCCACTCCAACCTCCCATTCTTCTAAATGACAATGAGTATAGAATCAGTTTTCTCAATCTCTCCACATATACCAACCCTCTCAACTCCCAACTCAAACTAGTGACCCTCCTCTGTACTCCCTCCAGTGCCAGCACATCCTTGTTAATGTAAGGGCACCAAACCTGTACACAGTACTCCAGGTGTGGCCTCACCAACACCCTGTACAGCTGCAGCATAACCATCCCTCTAGCAATGAAGGACAATATTCCCTTCACTGCCTTAATTACCTGCTGCACCTGCAAACCAGCTTCCTGTGATTCATGCACAAGGACACCCAGCTCCCTCTGCACAGCAGCATGCTGCATGTTTACACCATTTCATCATCCAGTTTGCTGTTAGTATGACAAAAATGGATGACCTCACATATGCCAACATTGTACTCCATCTACCAGATCCTTACCCACTCACGTAAGCTCTCTGTATCCCTGTGCAAACTTAGTGGCCTTTGCAGACATTGCTTTACCTCATCTTTGTATCAAATGTGAACTCTGACACCGTACACTTGGTCCTCAACTCCAAAACATTTGTGTAAATTGCAAACAGTTGTAGTGTCAACACTAATCCAAACACCCATTTATCCCCATTCTTTATTATGTTGGTGAACCGATCCTGTATCAATGATAATACATTACCCATAATGCTGTGCATCTTTACCTTTTACAGCAGCCTTTTGTTTGGCAACTTATCCAATACCTTCTGGAAATCCAGGTACACCACCTCCACCGGATTCCCCTTGTTCAACGCGCTCGTCATGTCCTCAAATAATTCCAGTAAATGTGTCAAACATGTCTTGCCTTTTATGAATCCATGCTGTGTCTGGTCAATAGGACAGTGTCTACCCAGATATCTTGCGACTACTTCCTTGAGAGATTCAAGCATTTTCTCCACGACAGAAGTTAAGCTAATGGGTCCTTTTTAAAAAATAGTGGCACCACATTTGCAGCTTCCAATCGGTCAGAACCATCCCAGAATCCAACAAATTTTAGTGAATTATCGCGGGTGTATTTGCTATTCCGCCCCCCACCCCCCATCCCCCCATCATCTCTTTTATTCTCTGGGATGCATTCCATCAGGGCCAGGCGACCCATCTACCTTTAGGCTGGTACCTTTCCCAACATTACCTCTTTACTGAGAATGATTGTTTCTCTGTCCACATCTGCCATTGCCTCCATAGACCTGCGACAATGAGAGTATATAGACAGTATGTTCCTGTTAAGGCCAAGGCTGGTAGGTGTAGGGAATGCTGCCTGTCGAAAGAAATTGAGGGCGTGGTCAAGAGAATGAAGGAGGCATATGGGAGGTACAGAGAGCTGTATTTGTGTGACTCCCTAGAGGAGTATAGGGGCAGTAGGAGTATACTTGAGGTAAACCAGGAGGGCAAAAAGGGACATGAAATAGCTTTAGGAAATAGGTGTAAGGAGAATCAAAGCGATTCTACAAATACACTAAGGACAAATGAGTAACCAGGCAGAGAATAGGTACCCACAAAAATCATCAAGGCTGTCTGTGGAACCGCAGGAGGTGGAAGAGATTCTATATGAGATTCTTTTACTAAAAGAGGATGTGGCAGCTAGTGTGTTTGGAAAAATAAATAGTGATAACTTGACAAGTGTCCATATTACAGAGGATGACTTAAAAAGCATAAAGGTGGATAAATCCCTGGGACCTGCTCAGGTGTAACCCAGAACTTTGTGGGAATCTAGGGAAGTGTTTGCTGGACCCCTCGCTGAGATATTTGTGCCATTAATAGTCACAGGTGAGGTGCTGGAAGATGGGCGCCATAATTTGAGAAAGGTGGGAAGGAAAGGCCAGGGAACAATAGACCGGTGAGCCTGAAGTCAGTGGAAGAGAAGTTGTTGGAAGGGATTCTCATGGACATGATTTACATGTAATTGGAAAGGCAAGAAATGATTAGGGAGAGGTAGCAAGGCTTTGTACATGGAAGTCACTAATGTGAACTTCAGGAAGACACAAGGTTCTACATAGCAGGCTGGTGAGCAAGTTAGACACTGTAGAATACAGGGAGAACTAGCTATTTGGATACAGAATTATCTAGAAGGTCATAGAGTCATAGAGATGTATAACATGGAAACAGACCCTTCAGTCCATACTGTCCATGGTAACCACTTACCTCAACCCAATCTAGTCCAACCTGCCAGCACCCAGCCCATATCCTTCCAAACCTTAATAATCATATATCCATCGAGATGAATTTTCAATGTTGCAATTGTACCAGCCTCCTCCACATCTTCTGGCAGCTGATTACATGCACGCAGCACCCTCTACATGAAAATGTTGCCCCTCAGGTCTCTTTCATATCTTTCCGCTCTCACCCTAAACCTATTCCCTCTAGTTCTGGAATTCCCCCACCCAAGAGAAAAGACTTTATCTATTTGTCCTATCAACACCCCTCATGATTTTATATACGTCTATAAGGACACCCCTCAGCCCCCGACGCCCCAGAGAAAACAGCCCCAGCCTGGTTAGACTCTCCATATAGCTCTAATCCTCCAACACTGGCAACATCCTTGTAAATCTTGTCTGAACCCTTTCAATTTCACAACATCCTTCTGATAGGAAGGAGACCAGATTTGCACGCAATATTCCAAAAGTGGCCTTTTGGAATATCCAATGTTCTGTACAGTCTTATCATAACCTCCCAACTCCTGTACTCAATACTCTGACCAATGAAGGAAGGCATACCAAACACCTCCTTCATTATCCTCTCTACCTACGACTTCACTGTCAAGGAGCTATGAACCTGCACTCCAATTTCTCTTTGTTCAGCAACACTCCTCAGGACCTTACCATCAAGTGTATCAGTTCTGCTAAGATTTGCTTTCCCAAAATGGAGCACACCACAATTACCTAAATTAAACTTCATCTGCCACTTGTCAGCTCATTGGCCCATCTGATCAAGATCCTGTCGTATTCTGAGGTAACCTTCTTCGTTGTCCACTACACCTTCAATTTTTGTGTCATCTGCAAACTTGCTGACTGTACCTCCTATGTTCATATCCAAATCACTGGTCACAGGCCTCCAGTCTGAAAAACAACCCTCCTCCACCACCCTCTGTCTTCTGCCTTTCTGCCAGTTCGGTATCCAAATGGCTAGTTGTCCCTGTATTCCATGAGCTCTAAGCTTGCTCAACAATCAGGGTAGTAGTGGAGGGAACAGTAGTTGAAAAAATGTTGTATATCGTGCAAATACCTGTAATCAGCTTTGACAAAGGGTCAGTTAGACTCGAAACGTCAGCTCTTTTCTCTCCTTACAGATGCTGCCAGACCTGCTGAGATTTTCCAGCATTTTCTCTTTTGGTTTCAGATTCCAGCATTCGCAGCATTTTGCTTTTATCCAGTGTTTAACGCATTGCCATCTCTCTTCCAGGAATGCCTACCCTGAAAATGTATTGCTGTTCTCTCCGACAGGATTTTCGTTTGTCTCTCTACCCCCGTCCATCTTCACTGCTTTCCTTTTCTCTCTGTGTTGGACAAGTTATTTACTCAGACTCACTTCCACAGCCATATTTCCTTCCTCAGTGACTGTCTTCGCCTCTGACTTAGTCCACGTGGATTTCAGTTCAGATTCCATCCTGCATGCAGCCTCCAGGCTTATAGGTACTTGCACGATATACAACATTTTCCCAACTGTTCTCGCCACATCCTAAAAGCCACACTCAGGGCCATGCACCACTCAGCTTTGACAAAGGGTCAGTTAGACTCAATGTCAGCTCTTTTCTCTCCTTACAGATGCTGCCGGACCTGCTGAGATTTTCCAGTATTTTCTCTTTTGGTAGTAGTGGAGAGTTGCTTTTCAGACTGGAGGCCTGTGTGAGAAACATGCTGTCAGGACGGGTGCTGGGTCCACTGTGTTTTGTCATTTATATCAATGATTTCTATGTGAATATATGAGGTCTGGTTAGTAAGTTTGCAGTAGACACCAAAATTGGAGGTGTAATGGACAGTGAAAAAGGTTACCTCAGTACAATGGGACTTCAATCAAATGGGCTAAGGAGGGGCAGATAGATTTAATTTAGATAAATATGAGGTTCTGCATTTTGGAAAAGCAAACCAGGGCAGGACTTGTACACTTAATGGGGAGGTCCTGGGGAGTGTTGCTGAACAAAGAGACCTTGTAGTGAAGGTTCACAGTTGCTTGAAAGTGGAATTTTAGGCAGGATAGTGAAGAAGGTGTTTGGTGCACTTGCCTTTATTGGTCAGTGCATTGAGTATAGGAGTTGCAGCATTATTTTACGGCTGTACAGGGCATTGATTCGGCTACTTCTCAAATTCTGCTTTCAGTCCTGGTCTCCCCACTACACGAATGATTTTGCGAAACTTGAAAGGGTTCAGAAAAAGTGCACAGAGATGTTGCCATGGTTGAGAGTTTGAGATATAGGGAGAGGCTGAATTGGAAGGTGCTGATTTCCCCTGGAGCATCGGATGCTGAAAGGTGACCTCAGTGGTTGATACACTCGTGAGGGACATGGTTAGAGTGAACAGCCAGGGTCTCTTTTTCCCATGTTAGGTGGATCCAAAACCAGAGAGCACAGACTTTGAAGGTGTGAGGGAAAAGTGTGGAGGCTGGTACAATGCAATATTTAAAAGGCATCTGATTGGATATGTGATTAGGCAAGGTTGAGAAGGATATGGCCCCTGTGCTCAGTGATACTCCCGCATTCACTGTGAATGATGAAGCTCATCACAGGGCAGAGCCGTAGAGATGTACACGATGAAAACAAACCTTTTGATTAAACTGATCTATGCCTACCAGATATCCCAACCTAATCTACTCCCATTTGCCAACACTTGGCACATATCCGTCTACACCTTTCCCATTCATATACCCATCCAGAGGCCAAATGGTATAATTGTACCAACCTCCTCCACTTCCCAACAGAAGATTCCATCCACGCACCAACCTCATTGTGAAAGAAATTGCACCTTGGATCTCCTTTAAATCCTTCCCGTCTCATCATAAACCTATGCCCTCTCGTTCTGGAACCCCAGGGAAAAGACCTTGTCTATTTATCCTATCCATACCCCTCATGATTTTATAAATCTCTATTAGGTCACCCTTCAGGCTCTGATGCACCTGGGAGGATCCCACCACTCATGTCACAATGGGGCCTAGCTGATTGACACAGCTTCAGACCAATAGGATAGTTGGCGTGATCCTCCAGCCAATGGGAGTGAATGAGGGGTGTGACCATGAGCTTTGCAGGCACAGTGTCACTGTATTGGGGGGACTCAGTGTGAAGGGACTGGGAGAGAGATGCAGTTAGTATGGACTGGGAGGGTTGATAAACATTGTTTCAGTCTGCTAGACCTGAAATAGATACTCCGGGTAAATTAGAGTCAAAAGAACTGCAAATGCTGTAAATCACACACAACAACCAGAAGATATTGGGAAAGCTCCGCAGATCTGGCAGCATCCGTGAAGAGAAATCAGTTCGCATTTTGGATCCGGTGACCCTTCCTCAGGTACTGATGTTACTGAGAAAGCAATGTTGGTTTATATGCAGAAGGAAGGGGTTAGGGAGTAAATGACAGGGGGGATAGAGTCCAAAGAGAGAGATAGGAACTGTTGGACAAAGGAGTGGATAACAACCTGGCTGGGGGAGGGTGAATAGCTGTTTATGGGGACTGTTAGTGGCTAAACCATAGGTAGTGTGTAATGGCAGGCTATGTAATAACAAGGCCTGGCATGTCAGGTAGGGGGCAAAGAAACTAAGTCGTGGGAGAGCTCAGGACCTAACATTACTGAATTCGATGTTGAAGCCAGAGGATTTCATGGTCCCCGAGTGGGAGATGAGGTTTTGTTCTTCCAGCTTGCGTTAAACTGTGGCGCTGGAAAAGCACAGCAGGTCAGGCAGCACCCAATGAATTGGTGTGGGAAGTGGAGGAGATATACTGGAGAGTACTGTTGACCACATGGGAGGGGAAATTGCAGTCCTTGAAATCGGAAGCCATTTGGTATGTTCTGGAGTGTTCTGTCAGCTTGCATCAAGCTTCACTGGAACACTGCAGTAAGCATGAGACAGAGATGTTGGACAGGGAACAGACTTGTGTGTTAAAGTGACAGGCAACTGGAAGCTCAGGGTGTGTTTTGCAGCAGAACGTAGGTCATCAGGCGCCATTTCCACCACCGCTACTGAGATGCTACCAGGTTCCAGTCTCCTCCATTAACAGCTTTCCACCCTCCCATCCGGATCGTTATGCACTCCTTTGACTTTCCAAATGTTCCTGTCTCTCTTTGGTCCCTGTTCCCACCTATTATTTACTCTTTAACCCCTATCTCATGTAGTCCAAAGATGTGCAGGTTGGGTGAATTGATCCAGCTACATTTCCCGTAGTGTTCAGGGATGTGCATTAGTCCGGGCAAATGGAGAGTAATAGAGAAGGGAAATGGGTCTGGTCGGATAAAATTCGGAGGGTGGGTGTGGAATTGTTGGGCTGAAGGGCCAGTTTCCACGCTGTAGGGATTCTAATTTTCTCAGCTGTCATCGGTTCTGAGGAAGGGTCATGGGATCCAGAACGGCCCTTGGTGTTTGCAGGAGGAGGAAAGGAGACAGTGGCAGCAGAAACCTGATGAAATGTATCAGTGCAGACTGGGAGGGTTTAGTTATACTCTGTGCAGGTTGTTAGTCTGAATTAGAAACTCTTGGTCCCACGTTTGCAGCAAAGGGGAAGATGGCTTGGGCCTCAGGCAGTGAGAGGTCCTGGGTTATGGCCGCCGTCTTTATTTGGGGACAAGGTACAGCGAGGAGCATGCACGTGTCCTGGTTGGGGGCGGGGTGATTTGATGAGGAGCATTTACACATCAAACACATACCAAGAGAAGTGTTTGCCTTCACTATTCATCTTGCACTGACTGTGAGCTTTGTTTTGTGAATTCATTTTATAGGATATTGAGAATAATTGAGACTGGAATCTCAAAAACAATTTTCTACAGTCAGATGAGTCATCAGGATCTGAATACCATTGGCATTTAACTGTGGAAGGAGAAAGGTTTGTCTGTTCTGTTTGGGGGAAAATATCTCCAATATTTTCGTCAAGCAAATAGCAAAAAAATGTTCAAGTTCATTGTTGGATCATCCTTGGGGCTTGTGTTCAATTCTGGGCCATGCAGCTGTGGAAGGAGGTATTGGCCTGAGAGGGAGCACAGATTTATCCAAATTACACCTCGTCTCTTTGCAGGAACTGCCAGATTTAGTGCCAATCATCCACTTCATGATGTTTACCTGTATACACACTCCTTCCAATTCCCTACAAACTTCCCATTAAAATTCCTGATGGACTCAAATTCCAATACCTTTACAGGTGGAATGTTCCAGATTCTGACAACTGTCTGTTCATTCAGAAACTGCTGAGGTCCATGTTGACTCTGGGGTTACAAAGGGCTGAACTGAAAGATTAGATGCTGTTCCTGAGCTCCCATTGAGATGCATTGGAACAGGACAGGAGGCTGGGACTGTGCAGGTGTGAGCAGACAATGACAATGACAGGGCTGTACTGTGAGGGCTGCTTGGTCCAATGAGAGTGTTTTGGAGTTAGATGAAAACAGAGTGAGGTGAGACGGGGAGAAGGTGAAACTGAAACTCGGGTTTTTTTCAGGCCGTTCAGAAACTCACATGGTCCCAATGGGAGCAGCCAATTTGTAAGTGATACCTGCGGAGTATTTAAGTTTTTAAAGTATGATATATCAGCTTAAGTAAAGGTGTATTTTTAATTATAATGGACATGTTTGAAGTGAGGGAAGATTGTTCACTCATTTAAATTCTCTCAATGGGAGTAATGAGATGAATCTAGGGCAATGTTGTGACAGGAGACCTCAGACCCGTGGTGTGCTCCTCTTGTACAATGTGGGAAATAAGGGACACTTCCAGTGTCCCTGACGGCTATGTGTGCAGCAAGTGTGTCCAACTGTAGCTACTGGGAAACTGCTTTTCAGAGCTGGAGCTGTGAGTGTACTCACTGTGGAGCATCTGCAATACTAAGCATGTTATTGACAGCACGTTTAGGGAGTCAGTCACACTGCAGGTGATGGCTACACAGGCAGAAAGGGAATGGGTGACCATCAGATCAAGTAACAGGCTCAGGAAGGGAGTGCAGAAGTTCCCAGTGGTTATCCATTTGTCAAACAGATACTGTATAGCACTTCGGATTCTGTTTGGGGGGACCAGGTGGGTGGTCTCAGGAGACATCAGCAACAGCCAGGTTCATGACACCACAGATAGCTATGTTGCACAGAACGCGAGGAAAGAGAGGAAAAACGGCAATAGTGACTTGGGATTCAATGGTCGGGGTTAGGGTGGGCACTTCTGTGGCCAAAGACATGAATCCAGGATGGTGTGTGGAGCGTAAAGCCAGTGGTTGTAGAACACACAGATACCAACGACATCGCTAAACAAAGGGATCAGAGCCTGAAAGTTGGTTATAGAGAGATCAGGGATACAGTAAAACGTAGCTCCTGAAACGTAATAACATGAGACTTGCTCCCAGTGCCATTTGCTAGCGAGAGAGGGAAAAAGAGGGCAGATCAGCTGGATGTGTGGCTGGGGAAATGGTGTACCAGAGAAGGGTTTAGATTGTTCAGGGACTGGGACTGTTTCGGGATAGGTGGGACTTATACCACCCTGACAGGTTACCCCTGGGTAGAGCTGAGACAAATGTGGTGGGGGGCTTTTGCAGTTCCCTTGGTGAGGTTGTAACTAGTCTGGCAGGGCAATGGGAACTAAAGTGTAGGCTTAGATGGGTCAGATTCGGGTCAGGGAACGGGAGGTGGAATATTAGTGATGTCGTCAGCAGCTCAGAAAACCAAAGGAAAGGAGGATTAAACGAGGATTGAGTCCCTCTTCATCCATCAGTCCTGTCATCCCAGGAATCAGAGTCAATAAAGTCTGTCTCCAAGTGCTTCAGCAAAATGGTGGAAATCTAAAATAAAAACAAAACATGCTGGAGATCCTCAGCCGGTCTGGCATAATCTGAAATGGTGACAGGAGCAGGAAACACTGCAGCCTTGAAGAAGTATTGAGATGATCACACAGAACACTACAATATCGGTTACACGCTGAGTGCCAGAACGTGGGGCTAGAATGAATAGGTGCTTGATGACCAGCATGAATACGATGGGACTGGAAAGTTCATGTTTCGGGTCAGGACTATTCATCAGGACTGACAAAGGATCCCGACACAAAACATCAACCTTCCTGCTCCTCTGATGCTGCCTGACCTGCTGCACTTCCCCAGGTCCACATTGTATAGACTCTGACTTCCAGCATCTGCAGCCCTTAACTATCTCCACATCCCAGGACTCAGTCTGGTGACCCTTGTTTACTGTCTCTCAATGACCAGGAGAGCCTTCCTTGGGAAAGGGGAACCAAGGTGTATACAGTACTCCAGATGTGGTCTCACCAAGGCACTTCCAGAAAGGGATCCCTGCTCCTGTACTCGAATCCTCTCACTAGGAAGGTCACACATCATTTACATCCTCTACTGCTTCCCATCCTGCCTGCTTCTGAAAAGAGGGAGTCACAGAGAAATACAGAATAAAATGGGGTCAGAGTCTTTGGTATAAAACTGTTGAACACAATGCCCCCATCTTATCCATACCGGTCATCAGGCACACATGCCTGTTGTGGTCATCTAAAAGCTTCTGCAGTGTTTCCTACATCTGTCATCAATTCAAATGCTGCCTGACCTTCTGAGGATCTCCAGTACTTTTTGTTTTTATTGAAGATTTCCACCATTTTGCTGAGGCACTTAGGGTCATAGAGTTTTACAGCAAGGAAACAGACCCTTCAGTCTAACTCGTCCATATCAATCAGATATTCTACACTGATCCAATCCCATTTGGGAGAGTTAGCCTATATCACTCTGAACACTTTCTATTCGTGTGCCCCTCCAGACGCCTTTTAAATGTTGTAACCCTCCATGCATTCATTACTCCTCTGGCAGCTCATTCCAGACACACAGCAACCTCCGAGTGAAATGTTTGCCCCTCAGATCCCTTTTCACTCTTTCCCCTCTCACCTTAAACCTATTGCCCTCTAGTTTTGAACTCCCTGCCACTGGATGGAAACAAAGATCTTGACTGTTCATCCTGTCTGTGCTCCTCCATAAGGTAATCCCTCAGTCTCTGACGCTCCAGGGAAAAAGTCTCAGCCTATTCTGGTACTTGCATGGAATGAGCTGCCAGGATAAGTGGTGGATGCTGGTACAATTGCAACATTTAAGAGGCATTAGGATGGGTATATGAATGGGAAGGGTTTGGAGGGATATGGGCCGGGTGCTGGTAGGTGGAACTAGATAGGGTTGGGATATCTGGGCGGCATGGACGGGTTGGACCAAAAGGTCTGTTTCCATGCTGGACATCTTTATACTCTGACAATTCAGCCTCTCCCTTTAACTCCACAATCCGAACAATAACCTTGGAGATATTTTCTGAAACCCTTCACGTTTCGCAAAACAGGGTCATAGAGGTGTCTGGAATGGAAACAGACACAGAATTGAAGTCCACACAAATATACAGAGGGAGAATGTGCAAACACCACAGAGTGGAATCGAACCCGGGTCCTTTTGTTGATCACTGCACTGACCAATACAGGTCAGCGTAGCAAATGCAACCTTCAGCACCTGATCTCCCTGAAACTCTACTTCCGTGGAACTATGCAATTGTTCTGAGCTCTTCAGAAGGATTAAAGGGAATGGGGAGAAAGCAGGAACGAGTTGTAGATCTATAAAATAACTGTGTCTCCCTCCCCCACTCTTTTTGTCTCCCCCCTACTCATCACCCCCTCCCACAACATTGAGGGGAGAAGACCTTGTCTATTTAGCTTATCCCTGCCCCTCCTGATTTTATAAACCTCCTATAAGGTCACCCTTCAGCCTTTGTCGCTTCAGGAAAAACAGCCTATTCAACCTTGCCGTGTATTTCAAATCCTCCAATCCTGGTAACATCCATGTATTCCTTTTCTGACGCCTTTCAAGTATCACAGTATTGTTTTGATAGGAAGGAGACCAGACTTGCATGGAGTATTCCAAAAGTGGCCTAACTAATGTTCTTTGCAGACTCAATATGATCTTCCAACTCCTATCCTGAATGCTCTGACTATTAAAGGAAAGCATACTAAAAGCCTTCTTCACTATCTTCACCTGGGACTCCACTTTCAAGGAGCTCTGAACCTGCACTCCAAGGTCTCTTTGTTCCGCAATGCTCAGAGGACCTTACCATTAAGTGTATAAGACCTGCTAAGATTTGCATTTCCAAAGTGCAGCACCTCACATTTTTCTAAATTAAACTCCATCTGCCACTCCTCAGCCCATTTGCCCATCAGATTAAGGTCCCGGAGTACTCTGAGGTCACCTTTTTCATTGTCCACTACACCTCCAATTTTGGTGTCATATGCAACATTACCAATACCTCCTATGTTCACATCCCAATCGTTTATATAAATGATGAAAAGCAGTGGACCCAGCACCGAGCCTTGTGACACTCCACTGGTCAGTCTGAATGCAACCCTCCACCACCACACTCTGCCTTCTACCTTTGAGTCAGTTCTGTCTCCAAGTGGCTAGTTCTCCCTGTATTCCATGAGATCTAACCTTGCTAACTAGTCTACCATGGGGAACCTTGCCGAATGTGTTCTTAAAGTCCATGTAGATCATGTCCACCACTCTGCCCCCATCAATCATTTTTTTCTACTTCAAAAAAAAACATTCTAGTCCCATAAAACAGAACAGTACAGCACCCGAATACTCGGCCCACCATGTCTGTGCGGATCATAATGCTATTCCAAACTAATTCCACCTGCTTGTACATGGTCCATATCCCTGCCAACCCTTGCCTGCTTTGGTATCTGCCCAAATGCCTCTTGAACGTTGTGATTGTTTCTGCTTTTACCATCTGCCAGGAGAGTACGTTATAGTCACCTACCACCACCTTCACAAGAAACCTGCCTGACACAACTCCCTTTAAACTTTCACACATGTTGGAAATGCTCAGCAGGTCATGCAGCATCTGTCAAGAAAAATCAGCTAAAGTTTCGGGTCTTGTCACCTTTTCTCAGAAACGTTAACTCGAATTTCTCTTCACAGATGCCACAGATCTGCTCAGCTTTTCCAGAAACCTTTTTTGTCTTTATGGTTTACAGCATCTGCAGTTGCTTCGGTTTTGGTATGTTTTCCTTTATTGGTCAGAGCATTGTGGATAGGGGTTGGGAGGTCATATTGCGGCTGCACAGGACATTGGTTAGGCAACTTTTGGAATATTCCATGCAATTCTGGTCTCCTTCCTATCAATACGATATTCTCCAAACGGAAAGGGGTCAAAAAAGCATTGCAAGGAAGTTACCAGGGTTGGAGGATTTGAGCTACAGGAAGAGGCTGAATAAGCTTTTTCCCTGGAGCGTCAGAGGCTGATGGGTGACCTTATAGAGATTTATAAAATCAGGAGGGGCATGGATAGGGTAAATAGACAAGGTCTTTTCCTGTGGTGGGGAGTCCAGAACTAGAGGACAAGGGGGTGGGGTAGGGGGTAGGGGGAGACAGGGGAGTACAGTTGGGGGGTGGAGAAAGGGAGGTAAGTGGTCTGAGGAGACGGACAAGGGGGTGGGGGGCAGACGGTGCAACAGATTGGGAGAGGCGGGATGGAGAGTTATTTCATAGATCTGTACCTCAACCCTGTTCCTGTTTTCTCCCCATCCCCTGCAATCCCTCTGAAGTGCTCAGAACAACTGTATAGTTTCTGCAAAGTAGAGTTTCGGGAAGATCAGGTGTTGAACGTCGTATTTGGCACGCTGACCTTTATTGGTTAGGGCATTGATCAGTAAAGGGACTCTGGTTCGATTCCACGTTTTGTGTGGTGTTTGCACATTCTCCCTCTGTGTGTCTGCGTGAGCATCCTCTGGGTGCTCTGGTTTCCTCCCACAATCCAAAGATGTGGAATAGCTGTGGGAAATGCTCGGTTACATGGAAACTGTTTGATGGTTGGTAAGGTCTCAAGGGCCGAATGGCCTCTTTCAACACTGTAGGGATTCTGTTACTGAGTATAGGAGTTAGGAGGTCATGTTGTAGCTGTATAGGGCATCGGTGAGGTCAACTTTAGAATACAGCATTCAGTTGTATTCTTCCTGATTTCAGAAAGACGTGACCAGGATAGGACTCAATCTCATTACGGCAAGTTCCTGGGAAGTGTTGACAAACAAGTAGAACTTAGATTAGATTAGATTAGACTTACAGTGTGGAAACAGGCCCTTCGGCCCAACAAGTCCACACCGACCCGCCGAAGCGCAACCCACCCATACCCCTTACCTAACACTACGGGGAATTTAGCATGGCCAATTCACCTGACCCGCACATCTTTGGACTGTGGGAGGAAACCGGAGCACCCGGAGGAAACCCACGCAGACACGGGGAGAACGTGCAAACTCCACACAGTCAGTCGCCTGAGGCGGGAATTGAACCCAGGTCCCTGGCGCTGTGAGGCAGCAGTGCTAACCACTGTGCCACCGTGCTGCCCAAACTTAGAGTGTGGATTGATAGTTCCTTGAAATTGGGGTTGAAGGTAGCTGGGTCAGTGAAGGTGGGGTTCGGTATGCCAGCTGTTATTGAGTAGTGCACTGAGTATAGCAGTTGGGAGATCATGTTTCTATTGTCCCGGCCAATTTTGGAATGCCATCAAATAAAGGAAAGCAGACTAACTGCCTTCTTCTCTAACCTATCTACCTGCGACTCTACTTTCAAGGAACTATTAACCAGCACTCCAAGGTCTCTTTGTTTAGCAACGTTCCCCAGGACCTTACCATTAAGTGTATCAGTCCTGCTAAAATTTGTTTTTCCAAAATGCAGCACCACACAATTATCTAAAGTAAACTCAATCTGCCACTCCTCATTCCATTCGCTCATCTGATCAAGCTCCCATTGTACACTGAGGTAATCTTTTTCACTGTCCACTGCACCTCCAGTTTTGGTGTCATGTGCAAACTTACTAACTATACCTCTTACGTTCACATCCAAATCATTGATATAAATGACGAAAAGGAGTCGATCCAGAACCAATCCTTGTGGCAATGCACTGGTCACAGGCCTCCCGTCTGAAAAGCAACAATCCGCTACCACCATCTGTCCTCTAACTTTGAGCCAATTGTGTGTTCAAATGGCTAGTTGTCATGTATTCTGAGATCTAACCTTGCTAACCAGTCTCCCATGAGGAACCTTGTTGCCCGCCTTACTGAAGTCCATGTAGATCATGTCCACCGCTCTGCCCTCATCTTTCCTCTCTGTTATTTCTTCAGAAAACTGAGTCTTCCACGCAAAAAGCGGTTATTAATATCCAGGACTTAACTCTACATTGGGTTCAGCGTCTCCCACCTATAGGTATTAATATCCTGGATAAAGTTCTCGTACACCAGCTTTGTGTTAGTGACTGTGTATTGAGTCTTGTTAATATCACCAACACAGTTAAGTTCCATTAGAAAGGCAGTCCCTATATCCCTAATCCCCTCCCATCTGCTCTGTCTCCTCCATCCCCACCGTAGACAGTAAGTGGGATGAGCTCATGGAGTTTCCATGTGAGTGAGATTGAGAACATCTTCCCTTCATTCCACTAGCCCACCAAGAAATGGTGGTAGTGTCGTTACATCTGGACCAGGAGGATCAGCTTCAGAGTTGAGTAACAGAATCTTTGAAAAGGCTGTTTAGAAAACCTGCCCAAGCCACCAGGCCATACTGTCTCCCAGCTGTCCCTGCCTGAGCCTCTAAACGGAACCTTCCTGTAGTTTTTCTCCTGTCAGACTCTCCCATTGCTCAGTTTGTCCAGGATCCCTTCCTGCTGCTGCACTGATCCTGTCCCTCACTGACCTGTCCATCCCCCAGTGTCCCCCTCATTCATTCATTGTTTACAATCCCATTGTCCCAGTCCTCCAGCCCCGCCCCCTCCACCCTATTGGGCAGCAGCTGCTGTCAATCGCCCAGGCTCCTGGGTGATTAAGGCAGAAATTGATAGATTCGTATTGTCTCGAGGAATTAAGGGCTAGGGGAGAACTCTGGTAAGTGGAGTTGAAATGCCCATCAGCCATGATTGAATGCCGGAGTGGACTCGATGGGCTGAACGGCCTTACTTCCACTCCTATGTCTTACGGTCTTATGATCTGGAGCATGTGGTGTAGGAGGGGAGACCAGTGCATGGGCGCAGTGCTAGGCAATTGTTAGCATATGTTCCGTACGGGTCAGTGCCAGGGAGGCTGTGGGTGTGTGGGGTTAATCCGTCATTGGCAGCTTCCTCCCTCTGAAAAGAGGACCAAGGGGATTGGCCCCTCCCCTGGTAACCTGACGAGTGGTCAAAGTATCAATGGGGAAGCATTTTGCAAAAAGTTATCAGAACTCTTGTGAAGATTCAGGAATGTTATGGAGAGGGACAGGGGTGGGCCTGTAATTCAATTTCTAATCTGTTTCATTTTAGTTCAACCAGATATGATTTGGCCAGTGTGTGCAGGATGGTTCTCATCAGAGTTCGGAGTGGCTAAATGAGTAAGAGGTTCCAGATTGGGGGGAAAAACATCAATGTGGGTCTGACCAGGAAGGAAACCCTGGGAGGTAGGGGGAGGATTCATCAACACCCGGGAGGCTCTGAGTCAGACTCATTGATTTGATTAGATTTCCTACAGTGTGGAAAAAGGCCCTTGTGCCCAACCAGTCCACACCAACCCCCCGCAGAGCAACCACCCAAACCCATTTCCCTCTGAGTAAAGCACCTAACACAATGGGTAATTTACCATGGCTAATTCACCTGACCTGCACTGCCAGTCTTTGGATTGTGGGAGGAAACTGGAGCACCCGGATGAAACCCACGCAGACACGGAGAGAATGAGCCTGAGGCTGGAATCGAATCTCAGACCCTAGTGCTGTGGGGCAGCAGTGCCATCATGCCGCCCCTTTTTTTGGTTCTTAGTCTGCAGACAGGAGCTAGGAAGCTGAATTCAAAGAGAGTGTTAGGACTGGGTGTGGAGGGAAGGAGTGAGGAGATTGGTTTGGATTTCAGTTCACCGAAGAGAGAAATTGAGAGACTGAGATTTAAAGCTTTGGGGGGACAAAGAAACTACAATTTAATACTATAATTATCTTGTGAATTTCCATCCTGTGTTAACGGTGGTGACCTGTTTTCTCTGTTGTAGGGTTCTGAAAGGGCGAATTTGGGAATTAGAAATTCAAATTGAACTTCCTGTTCGGTTTTGATAGTTACTTGATCCGTGCCGATCTGAATATCATTGGCCTTTTCATGTGGAAGGAGAGGTGTGTATTCTGTCCGTGGGCGAATATTTCAAATATCAGTGTGTCTGTTAAAAAAAAAGTACTGAGACACAGCCAAGTCCATGTTAGCGTGGTGACTGTGGAGAGAGATTTCATTTGCTTTTAAAAGTCTGAAAAAAAAAATGGCATATTTCCCAGGGACAATTAAGCTACAGATTTGTTTTGGATGAGGACAAGATTTAAATTAATCATGCAAACAAAAAGACACAAGGATACCTGCAGCATGAAAACGGGATTGTTGTAAATGAGTTAATTCTCGATCATGGTTTGTAATCCATTGGCGTTGTCAAGTCAGTTTCAATGCCGTGGGGAAACTCTGGAAATGTAATGAATGCAGTGTAGGTTTCAGTTATTAAACTGTAAAAGGTGCAGAAGAAATTTACAGGGGTCTCAGTTACAGGGAGAGGTTGGACAAGCGAAGTTGTTTTTAGTTTAGAGCAATGGAAACAGAGGGGGGGATGTTTTCTGGAAATGTATAAGATCATGAGAGGCATGGGTAAGGTGAATGCACTCAGTCTTTTTCCCAGGGAATCAAGGAGTGGAGGGCATCAGTTTAAGGTTAGAGGAGAAATTATGAAAGGGAACCTGAGGGGCAACTGTTTTACAGAGAGGATGGTATGTATATGGACTGAGCTGCCAGTGGAAGTGGTTGAGTGGGTACACTCACAACAGGTAAAAGACATTTGGACAAATACATGGATAGGAAAGGGTCAGAAGTAGATGGGCCAAGTGCAGGGAAATGGGGTTAGTGTGGATGGACATTCTGGTCGGCATGGGCCAGTTTGGGCCAAAGGGCCTGTCTCTGCTGCAGGACTCTGACTCCAATTATATTTACTATTTCTCCCACTATCTCTAGGAGCACCCTGGGATGTATTTCATCAGGGCAAAGAGACTTGTCTACCTTTAGCTCCATTAGCTTGCCCAGCTCTAATGCTTTTGTGATAATGGTTGTTTCTAGGTCCTCACCTTCCTCAGTCTCCTTATCAATTACTGGCATATTCTTCGTATCCTCCACTGTGAAGACTGACTGCTGTGTACTCATATTCCTAAACCCTGCTGGATAGCAATAACTACATTAGCAGAACTCTGAGAGGTCTTCTTTAAGTCTTTATTGATGAGATATGATAGTTACCTGGATAGTGTACATGCAGAACACCTCCAGACAACACCAGGTAACGCTCCACCTGTCTGATGTATGTCTCCCATTTCGTGGTTTTGAATGGACGCTGCCTCTCAGTATTATATCCATGTCAATGGCAATTAAAAAGTCTAGTTCAGCTCAGCACTTTGTGGTTAAACCACATACCCCTCCCCAAGCCCCTGTGGCTCAGTCCGGTATCTGACAGGCGCTTCATTTTCAGTGGGGCTGTCTGCCAGATTCTGTTGTGGAAGAACTGATGTTGGAGCGGGGTGGGAAACGTCAAAAACCACACATCACCAGGTTATAGTCCATCAGGTCTATTTGGAATTACAAGCTTTTGGAGTGTGCTGTGATTTTTAACTCGATCAGGATGATCTCTATGGTAACAGTTAAGTGCTTCAACAATTACAGAAGTCATATATTCCCCACACATATGTTCCCCTCTAGCAGTGTAAGCTTCTATTCTGGCCCTGGGGACAGCTACTCATCACTTTTCTGCCCCAATCCCATCTAGCTTTCTGTTGATCTTTAAAGGTTTTCTAATCTCCTAGTTTCTCCTTGGTCTTTGCCAATTTGTTTGCCTTCTATTTCAATTTGATAGACTCCTTTATTTCCTGAGCCACTCATGGCAGATTACTCCTTTTCCTACAGTCCTTCCTTTTCACTGATATATACTTTTGCTGAGCAGTTTGACAAGTTTTTTGATATTCCTCCACTGTCTGTCAAATCTCCCACCCTAAAGACTTTGCTTCCAGTTTACATTAGCCAACTCCTGCCTCATCCTATTGTAGTCTCCTTTATCTAAGCACAGGATCTTGGGATTGGATTTAATCTTCCCGCTTTCCAACTGTATTCTAAATTCAACCATAGTTATCACATTTCTTTTATCAGATTACAAGGTGAGACGATGTTACCTGGGTGTTTTGGTTTTCATTGTCAGAGACCTTGGCTTTGTAATAAAGTACAGGATGGATATTCACAGAGTATTCTGGACGGTGTGAATGTACAACACAGTCTAAAACCATAAATCACTGTCTCCCCTCAATTGACATGATTTGGAGATGCCAGTGTTGGACTGGGGTGTACAAAGTTAAAAATCACACAACACCAGGTTATACTCCTTCAGGTTTAATTGGAAGCACACTAGCTTTCGGAGCGTTGCTCCTTCATCATGATCCAATTAAACATGTTGGACTATAACCTGTTGTTGTATGATTTTTAACTCACCTCAGTTTAAAGTCATTATCTCCCACATGCTTCCTCACTATCTAAGTTTGGAATGCTAATCCGCCTGACTATCCTGCATTTTTCCGAAAATTTCCTTTGGTGAAGGTGAGTTTTGGATTTAGCTTTCCAGTTATTACCGTAAGAAGATGAGCACTGGGTACAGGAGAGGCAATGCAGCCCTTCGCACCAGCCCCACCATTTAATACGGTGATGATTGAGCTCACCTCGGTCTCAGCTGGGTTTTCCCACCTGCTCTGTCTCACCCTTCATCTCATTGCAAATACAACATCAGTATCTCTTCAGTAAATTTGCTCATTATCCTGGCATTGACTGCATTTTGAATAGGGAATTTCACAGATTCACAGCACTTTGAGATACGTATATTATTCTTGAGATTAGAATAGAATCCCTACAGTGCAGAAACAGGGTATTTGTCCGTGGAGTCCACACCAACCCTATAATGAGCATCCCATTCAGACTCACCCATTCCCTGTATTTCCTATGGTTAATGGCTTAACCTGCATTGGCATGGACACTCTGGGAATTTAGCATAGCCAATCCTCCTAACCTGCACATCTTTGGACTGTGGGATGAAAGTGGAGCACCCAGAGGAAACTCACAGACACGGGGAGTACATGTAAACTCCACACAGTCTCCTCCGTCTGGAATCAAATCCAGGTCCCTGACGCTGTGAGACAGCAGTGCTAACCATTGAGCCACCTCTGCTTAAAATCTGCTCCTCCTATTAACAACCCCACGCCCCAGTTGGCTGAATCTATATTCCTTACATCAGAAAATCAGGTTGTGGAAGCAGGTGTCTCAGTAAAACCCAGTGACAGTCCACATGTCCTGTGTGTCTGAATGGGGATCCTGTACACAACATACTCCAGTCCACACTTTTCATTCACTTTCCAGAGACAGGGCTCCAGTGGCTTCATGAGGCCTACAACTCCCACAATCCCTGAGGCAGGGACCACACGTGTGGGGAAACCCAGCACTGTACATGTACAGAATATGGGTGGGTTTTGGAGCATGTGCTTTGGGTAAGTATACTTTGCGGAAAGTATTTCACACTGTGATTGTCTGGAGGAGGAATGTATCTACTTATAGTATTGATGTGTTGGGGTGTCAAAGTGTCACCACACCCATGGAGGACCACTCTCCATCCCCAATTCATTGTAATGGTGGGAATCAACTAATGGGAAACAAAGAAGGATCTGACCCATTCTCCCAGACTGAAGGTTCCTCTTCTGTCCAGGATCTGCCACCTCCCTTTCTGTTCATTTTGTTTCATTCTGCTGTCACATTATTGACTTGTAGCAACTGAAGGGAAAAGCAGTGAACCCAGAAAGGGTTCTCAGTATTATATCCATGTCAATGGCAAATTAAAAAGTCTAGTTCAGCTCAGCACTTTGTGGTTAAACCACATACCCCTCCCCAAGCCCCTGTGGCTCAGTCCGGTATCTGACAGGCGCTTCAGTTTCAGTGGGGCTGTCTGCCAGATTCTGTTGTGGAAGAACTGATGTTGGAGCGGGGTGGGAAACGTCAAAAACCACACATCACCAGGTTATAGTCCATCAGGTCTATTTGGAATTACAAGCTTTTGGAGTGTGCTGTGATTTTTAACTCGATCAGGATGATCTCTATGGTAACAGTTAAGTGCTTCAACAATTACAGAAGTCATATATTCCCCACACATATGTTCCCCTCTAGCAGTGTAAGCTTCTATTCTGGCCCTGGGGACAGCTACTCATCACTTTTCTGCCCCAATCCCATCTAGCTTTCTGTTGATCTTTAAAGGTTTTCTAATCTCCTAGTTTCTCCTTGGTCTTTGCCAATTTGTTTGCCTTCTATTTCAATTTGATAGACTCCTTTATTTCCTGAGCCACTCATGGCAGATTACTCCTTTTCCTACAGTCCTTCCTTTTCACTGATATATACTTTTGCTGAGCAGTTTGACAAGTTTTTTGATATTCCTCCACTGTCTGTCAAATCTCCCACCCTAAAGACTTTGCTTCCAGTTTACATTAGCCAACTCCTGCCTCATCCTATTGTAGTCTCCTTTATCTAAGCACAGGATCTTGGGATTGGATTTAATCTTCCCGCTTTCCAACTGTATTCTAAATTCAACCATAGTTATCACATTTCTTTTATCAGATTACAAGGTGAGACGATGTTACCTGGGTGTTTTGGTTTTCATTGTCAGAGACCTTGGCTTTGTAATAAAGTACAGGATGGATATTCACAGAGTATTCTGGACGGTGTGAATGTACAACACAGTCTAAAACCATAAATCACTGTCTCCCCTCAATTGACATGATTTGGAGATGCCAGTGTTGGACTGGGGTGTACAAAGTTAAAAATCACACAACACCAGGTTATACTCCTTCAGGTTTAATTGGAAGCACACTAGCTTTCGGAGCGTTGCTCCTTCATCATGATCCAATTAAACATGTTGGACTATAACCTGTTGTTGTATGATTTTTAACTCACCTCAGTTTAAAGTCATTATCTCCCACATGCTTCCTCACTATCTAAGTTTGGAATGCTAATCCGCCTGACTATCCTGCATTTTTCCGAAAATTTCCTTTGGTGAAGGTGAGTTTTGGATTTAGCTTTCCAGTTATTACCGTAAGAAGATGAGCACTGGGTACAGGAGAGGCAATGCAGCCCTTCGCACCAGCCCCACCATTTAATACGGTGATGATTGAGCTCACCTCGGTCTCAGCTGGGTTTTCCCACCTGCTCTGTCTCACCCTTCATCTCATTGCAAATACAACATCAGTATCTCTTCAGTAAATTTGCTCATTATCCTGGCATTGACTGCATTTTGAATAGGGAATTTCACAGATTCACAGCACTTTGAGATACGTATATTATTCTTGAGATTAGAATAGAATCCCTACAGTGCAGAAACAGGGTATTTGTCCGTGGAGTCCACACCAACCCTATAATGAGCATCCCATTCAGACTCACCCATTCCCTGTATTTCCTATGGTTAATGGCTTAACCTGCATTGGCATGGACACTCTGGGAATTTAGCATAGCCAATCCTCCTAACCTGCACATCTTTGGACTGTGGGATGAAAGTGGAGCACCCAGAGGAAACTCACAGACACGGGGAGTACATGTAAACTCCACACAGTCTCCTCCGTCTGGAATCAAATCCAGGTCCCTGACGCTGTGAGACAGCAGTGCTAACCATTGAGCCACCTCTGCTTAAAATCTGCTCCTCCTATTAACAACCCCACGCCCCAGTTGGCTGAATCTATATTCCTTACATCAGAAAATCAGGTTGTGGAAGCAGGTGTCTCAGTAAAACCCAGTGACAGTCCACATGTCCTGTGTGTCTGAATGGGGATCCTGTACACAACATACTCCAGTCCACACTTTTCATTCACTTTCCAGAGACAGGGCTCCAGTGGCTTCATGAGGCCTACAACTCCCACAATCCCTGAGGCAGGGACCACACGTGTGGGGAAACCCAGCACTGTACATGTACAGAATATGGGTGGGTTTTGGAGCATGTGCTTTGGGTAAGTATACTTTGCGGAAAGTATTTCACACTGTGATTGTCTGGAGGAGGAATGTATCTACTTATAGTATTGATGTGTTGGGGTGTCAAAGTGTCACCACACCCATGGAGGACCACTCTCCATCCCCAATTCATTGTAATGGTGGGAATCAACTAATGGGAAACAAAGAAGGATCTGACCCATTCTCCCAGACTGAAGGTTCCTCTTCTGTCCAGGATCTGCCACCTCCCTTTCTGTTCATTTTGTTTCATTCTGCTGTCACATTATTGACTTGTAGCAACTGAAGGGAAAAGCAGTGAACCCAGAAAGGGTGCAGAGTCTAACCAGGGACAGGAAGTGGTGGCATGGATCTGTTTATCAGTAACTCCATGAGAATGGGGAGGGTGTACATTAGGGACAGCAGAGGCAGAATGGTGGGAGAGAGTAAGTGGGCTGGAGGGTTACAGCTTTGGGGGAAGAAAAGGGTAAAAAGATAATACGGAGAAACTAGAATTGTCTGCTCTGAATTTCTAATCTGCACATATTCCTTTATACAGGGTGCTAGATGGTGAAGATTTGCAGACTGAAATCTCAGAATCATGCGCAGATTGTGATTAAGTTACTCATTGTTTGAAGAGCCAAAGATAGAGAATCACTTGGCTAAAATCCTGCAACACTCTCCCACACAGCATTGTCGGTCTCTCTGCGCCAAATGGACTGTGAATGGTACAAGACAGCAGCTCACTACCATCTTCTCAAGGGTAACTAGAGATGGGGAATAAATGCTGGCTGAGCCAGTGATGCCCATATCCTGGAAATGGTTTCTATCTCTAGTTGCTGAACCCCAGTTGATGTTACTGCAGGATGATGAAGGATGCTGAGTGTATCCGCCAGGAGGCAGCACCATCACATTACCCCTGCCTACACCCACACAGTAACACAGCAACGTCACTGGTACAAAAGGCAGTGACAAAACTTAGATATAGTTCTTCGAGGTAAAGTCATGAAAGGGGATTGGAGCACAGCAGGAACAGGAGACTGAGCTGGATGGTCAGCTGTTTCCCATTGAATGGTGGGGCAGGATAGAAAGTCTGAATGCCCCCCTCCTGCTGCTATCTCCCAGGTATGTATATAGTCATGGAGCCCGGGTAGGAAGGAGTGGGCAGGGATTCTCCAGGAGATTGCAATTCCACATCAGGTTTCAGTGAGGGATGGTTTGATGGATTTTATTTAACATTTATCTTTAACACAAGGTTTGAGAATTTTGTTTTTAAAATGTTGTCAAAGTTTTTGCACAGCAAATAAAATTAAAGAAAATAAATTAAACTGTCTGAATATAACAGTTTTAAAACTTTCAACCTCTGTAAAACAAAATTTTGTCTATTCACTTTTCAGCTACTCAAGCTCCAGGGAAATATTCCCTCCCTGTATGAACCTTTGGTTTGATTTAACTGTTTTTCAGATCTCGTTCTGTGAGCTGTGATGCATTCTTTTTCCCCATTTCCCCGACCCAGAAATATTATCACAGCAACCTTCCCACCATCAAATTCATCATTACGCCATTTTGCTTTTGGTTAACATATAATCACCAGCAGTGCAAAAGTGAGGACCGCAGATGCTGGAAACCAGAGCCTGGATTAGAGTGGTGCTGGAAAAGGGCTTTTGCCACAATGTTGATTTTCTGGCTCCTGACCTGCTGTGCTTTTCCAGCACCACTCTAATCTCGACATATAATCACCAGCAGTAAACCATTTGTGTAACCAATTGAAAATTTCCAAACAAAGCCCATTACGGGCCAAGCAAACCTTTACAAGTGACCGAGTGAGAAGTGACTAAATCAAAGTAGAGTTGTGGGTAGGGGGCAGCAGTGGGGATAAAGCACTCTATCCCCTTCAGTGCCCACCTCTATCTAAAGGCATCAAGAGCATTGATACACACCACATACTCCTCCTCCAAGGACACCCTGCTGTGTCGCCTTTTTCCTCAATCATATAATAGAATCCTGACAGTGTGGAAGGAGAGCATTGGCTCGTCAAAACCCCACCAACTACCCGAAGAACCTACGACCCACTGCACTCCATCCCTGTAATACTGCATTTCCCAAGGCTGATCTACCTAGTCTGCACAATCCTGGATATTGTGGACAAGGTAGCACGACCGATCCACGTGACCTGCACATTTTTGGGCTGTGGGAAGAAACCAGAGCACCTGGAGGGAGACCCACACTATCATGGAGAGAATGGGGGAATTCCACATTGACCAAGGCTGGACTCCAACCTAGTATCTAGTGCTGTGAAGCAGCCGTGCTGTAATCACAATTTAAATCAAAACAGATGATCCCTGCTCATTGTCCCATTGCTGTTTGTAGAGAGATCCTGCCCAGAGAGACATCCTGAGGTTTAGAAAGTGGCAATGTAAGTTCAATCAACTCCAGCCCAGTTACTGTGGTTAACAACAACAACATCAATACTCCAACATTGTCATCATGTACAAGGTCCACTCCTGACTCTGATGGACAGTAACATCAAAATCAGAGTCCTGCAGGTGGATGACCACTCTCCTGTGAGCACTCACTGGTCTCTCAATTGTGTTGAAGACGCAGCAAATCCCTTGTCACACAGAGGGGTGAACAGCTCCTACCCAGTGTGAACCCGCTGGGGTCTCAGTGGGCAGGATGAATCACTGAATCCCTTCTCACACACTGAGTATCTGAATGGCCTCTCCCCTGTGTGAGCTGACTGGGGACTCCGAAGGTGCTGCATTTGAGTGAATCTCCCCCCACACTGGGAACAAGTGAATGACTGTTACCCAGAGTGAGCTCGCTGGTGTTTCAGCAGGTCAGAGGACTGAGTGAATGCTTTCCCACACACTGAGCAGGTGAATGGCCTCTCCCCAGTGGGAATGCACTGATGTCTCCGCTGGTGAGAGATGTGAATGAATCCTTTATCGCACATTGAGCAGGTGAAGGGTCTAAATCCAGTGTGCCATCTCTGGTGCCTCAGCAGATTGTAAGATCGAGTAAATCCCTTCCCATACGTGGGGCAGGTGAGCGGCCTCACCGCAGTGTGACTGTGTCGGTGAGTGTCCCACTGGGAGGGGTAAGTGAATTCCTTATTCTGATTGAGCCCGTCCTCCTGTTTCTCTCAGTTGTTATTGACAATCTCATTCCCCTCGCACCAGAACCTGTTCCAGAGAGGGTTCCAGATCCGGCAGAATGGTCAGCTGCAGCTGGTCACCTGACCGGTCACTGGTCCTGAAAGGTTCACTCTCCACAGATGCTGCTAGACCTACTGAATTTTTCCAGCAATTTCTGTTTTTATTTCTGATTTCCCAGCATTTGCAGATGTTTAGTTTTCCAATACTGATCTTGTCTGTTCCAGAGGAGTTTATTGATGAAATTAAAGGGTTTCAAAAATTGTACGTTAGGTCACACATCAGCTGTGATCATCATGAATGGCAGAGCAAAGTCGAGGGGCTAAATGGCCTCCTCCTGTTCCAATGAAAGTTATCCATCGTCAGCTTGTGGTAACATTTCCCCTCACTGCTCACTTCACCTCCATGTCTAACACACTGTTACTGACTCAACAAACCTCCTGTGTTTGAACTAAACCTGCTAATGTTCAGTGGCTCCCTCTCCTGCCTCCTGGGTTTAACTCTCACCGTGGAGTGCTGTCTCATATTACTTCAGGAATGCCGACAAGGATTAATCCTGGAGTCTGTATCCGCTGGGATCCACACTCACCGTTTATTTCCTTCTTCCTCTTTCATTCTGTCAATTGATCTCTCGGTTTCAATCCAATCTCCTGCCATGCTCTTCAACATGTCCATGTGGGTGGACTAGAGGCAGCTGGGATTTAATGAAGGGAAGTGGGGATTAGGCGGAAGCACGAGGAGAGGTGATAGCAAAGACAGTTCTCATTGTAACAGCAGAGTTTCTCCATGACCTAGTGAGTGGTGAGGCATCTGAGTTTGTGTGGGGAGACAGATTCAATCAGGGATTTGGTAAGACACTCAGACATTGACCTGTCCATCTGATTGTTAACTCAGACAGGTAGTAAGAAAGATGCACATTTAGATCGCACCTTTGATGATCTGGGGCAATGCAACATGCTTCCAACCCAATGATTTCAACCTCAAATCTCTGAAAACACAGACACAAAGCTTCCTACTTGTAACAGGTTTTCTCTGAGCCTCCTCTTTCCTTGAGAAAAGCGTTTTGAGCTGTTGAGCCTTTCCTGGTGATTATAACGGCTATGTTCCTGTAAGATTTGTGACTGAACCTTTTATTTTCCTCTTCCTTGTGAGTGATGAAAGTAGCAAAAACAGTTCCTGACCTGTGAGGGGTTTCGGTTGGAGTATTTATATTTGCAAATTCATTCCCACCCTCACATTCAGTGTGAAATTGATGTAAAACTGAAGGGAAGGAGTGAGTGAGCACCCACAGAACCATAAAGGAAGCATATGTATCTGAGTTGAATAACCTACTCTAAGATCAAACTAACCAACACGCCCTTCATTTACTATCATCCGTGTGTCTATCCAAGAGTCGCTCGAGTCGCTGATGGATCTGAATCTACTACCCACCACTGGCAGTGCATTCCATGCACCCACCACTATCTATAAAGATACTATCTCTGACATCATTGTTAAAAATGTGAATTTTGCTCATTTGAATGATCTGTGTAATCCCAGCCTTATAAATTGAGAAAAAACTAATTACTTTTCCCTGCAACAATTCCTGTTCATTTTTGCAGATAGCACAGTCAAGCAGCAAGATTAAATTTATCATTATTCTTAAGTATGCTAATAGAATTTTGAAAATCTATATGTTGCTAATATATAATAATTTTTCATTTCATTCCATAGAATATAGAACAGTACAGCACAGTACAGGCCCTTTGGCCACGATGTTGTTCCGACCTTTTATCCTACTCTAAGATCAAACTAACCAACACGCCCTTCATTTCCTATCATCCATGTGCCTATCCCAGAGTCGCTGATGGATCTGAATCTACTGTCACCACTGGCAGTGCATTCCACGCACCCACCACTATCTATAAAGAAACTATCTCTGACATCTCCCCACAACTTCCCCCATTCACCTTAAAATTATGCCACTTTGTGGGGAACACTCTTTCATTATCCATTCTATCTATGCCTCTCATCATCTTATAAAAATCTATCAAGCAAACTCTCACCCTCTTTCACTGCAATGACCAAAGCCCCAGCTCCCTCAACCTTTTTTCCATAAGACATGCCTTCTAGTTCAGGCAGCATCTTGGTAAATCTCATCTGCACCTTTTCTAAAGCTTCCTCATTCTATGTAAAATGAGGTGATCAGAACTGAACACAATATTTCAAGTGTAGTCTCACCAGGGATCCATAGAGCTGCAGCATAACCTCGTGTCTCTTAAACTCAATTTTCCTGCAAATGAAAGCCAACACAGCATATACCGTCTCAATAAACCTATTACCTTGGATGTCAGCCATGAGGGATGTATGGACGTGCACCCCACGATCCCTCTGTTCCTCCATATTGTCATGAATCCTGCATTTTATCCGAAAATATGCACTCAAATTTGAAATTCCAAAATGAATAACTTCACACTTTCCCAGGTTGAACTCCATCTGCCACTTCTCAGCCCAGCTCTGCCAATGTCCTCTAGCAACCTACAAAAGCCCTCCACACTATCGACAACTCCACCAACCCTCGTGTCATTGGCAAACTTCCTAACCCACCCTTCTACTTCCTCATCCAAGTCATTTATAAAAATCACAAAAAGCAGAGGTCCCAGAACTAATCCCTTCAGAATACTACTGGTCACCGTGCTCCAAGCTGAAAACTATCCATGTAATCTCACCCTGTCTTCTATGGGCCATCCAATTTATTTTCTAACTAGGCAGGTTTCCCTGTATCCCATGCCTCATTACTTTCTAAATGAGCCTACTATGGGGAACCTAATCAAACACCTTGCTAAAATCCAAATACACCACATCCACTACTCTGTCCTCTCCAATGTGTTTGTCACATCCTCAAATAATTCAATAAGTTTTGTGAGGCATAACCTGCCGCTCACAAAGCCATGCTGATCATCACTAATCAATCTATGCTTTTCCAAATAATCATAAATCCTGTGTCTCAGAATCCTCTCCAATAATTTGTCCACAACTGAGGTAAGACTGACTCATCGATGATTCCCAGGATTATCTCAATTGCCTTTCTTGAATAAGGAAATAATGTTTGCCACTCTCCAATCATCTGGTATGACTCCAGGGGACAGTGAGGATGCAAAGATCATTGCCAAAACACAGTAATCACTTGCCTCCCTTCCCATAACAACCTAAGTTATATCCTTTCTGGCCCAGGGGACATCTATCCCTGTGATTTTTCAATATGCTCAGCACATTCTCCGCCTTAGCATCGACCTGTTCGACCATATCAGCCTGTTTCACGCTGTCCTCACAGGAACAAGGTCCCACTCACTCGTGAATACTGAAGCAAAGTACTCATTAAGAACCTCCCCTACCCCCTCTGACTCCTGGCACAAGTTTGCTTCACTATATGGGGTATAAATGTGGGATTATATCTAAGCACTGAATTAATGTAAAGATATTGCAGCGTACAATCACTCGATTACTTTGAATATTGAACGGTATTTTAACTGAGAAAACACAGTTGAATTGATTTGATTATATTTCATTTCACGCTAACATTTATTGCATTTCGAAGCACAATAAGAGCTTTCTTTTTACATATATACATAACTTACTTAAAATTCATCACATGTTTATGTACAGAAAATAGAATTAACATCTGCTTGTTCCTTTCTTTATCGATGACTGTTCATTTTGAATTTGTGGAAGTTGTACATTCTTGAAAGGAAGGGAAATTGCATTTTTAAATCAAAGTACAATGATCATACAGTTTTATCAATCTGTCTTTCAAAGAATTGTCATGAGATTGCTATTTATTTAAGACCACCATTGTGTTGTTATTGTAAAATATTGTTGAATTTCCAGTCCATTACACACAGAAACTACCAAATTTATTCCCATTTGAATTACTGCACTGAACAGCTGATTAGTTTTCATTAGTGTAACCATATTAAACATAATATTACAACCCTGCCCGTCCTGGGTGGGAACATTATGAAAGGAGCTTGTGGAGCTGTGGCAGTGTCTATATTACTGGACTCGAGGGAAGGTTTCAAATCACACCTTCACCAGAAATATATCAAGAGCTGCTCTGAATGGTGATTAGAGAGCACCTAAGCACAGACTGAACTGCTTTTCAATTCAACATTAGATCTGCTTTTATCGATTACATCAATAATCACAAAATCTGATACTTATTTGTGTCAGGTTACCAAGAAATATTGTTGGAAACTTCACTTTAGTCACTTTGCTTTTACAAAAGACTTACATCTGTCCCTGTTTTCTCTAACTGAAAGAAATCTGAAGAGGATTTTCACTTTTACAAAAAAAAGGGGAGATGTTTCCCATTTAAATTAATGCTTCTTCGATTTGCCCCTTTTCAGCTTCTGTAAGGTTTCATAATAACGCTCTACTTTCGGATAGTGGGGATACCTGTACCTAATTATGTTGCTTATAAATTCCTGGAGAATATTTGAAAATGTTGCAGAATTAAAGATAACGATGTCTAAGTAATGTGATCGATCTTTTTTTGTTACAAAGAGGCAAGTCCAAACAATTGAGACACATTAAACATTATTCTCTTTAGCTATAAGTTTGAAATAAAGTTGATATCTTCTTCAGTAAACTAACAAATGCTACCAACAATTACATGTCAGTCAGCTGGTTACCTACTTTGTAACTAAACGTTGTGATTCATCTAAATATTGCTCTGTCCTTTTATCAAAGTGAACTTGTATTTGTTCGGTTTATGAATTGTCAGAAACTTGTTTTTATTTTTCCATTCACCTGTTCATTTTGACCGATAGATTGAAATGTTTTGAAAATATTGGGATTTGTTCATTTAAAAATAAGGTTTGCACGTCTCTCACATATCTCATTTCTTGTATTATGATTCAAGAATGTTTCCTGGTGGAATTCGAGTAAATTCCAAACATTTGTTGACTTCAAATAAAATCTGTAACACCCAGTTATCAATCTGTTGTTAATGTTTCAGCTGGTTACATTGACATTGATTAGGTACTCATTCAGAGAGATAAATTAACAATTATAAACTATTTGCAGGATTATTGAATTGAAAGAGAGATACAGACGGGCAAACATTTTTTTGGAAGGAATTGCTTTTTCATTTAAATGTGTAGACTGTTCAAGAATTCTATCTCGCCTTCCATTGGTTTTCTTGTCGAGAATGCAGATTTAAAGTTCATGTGAATTTTAATGTGTTCTGTATTTTGAGATTTGTATCCGATTTAAGAAGAAAAGGAGAAACAATTAACATGAAAACTTTAGTGAATAGAAAGCAAAGGAAATTAAATTGACAGAGGCAACTTTTAGTATAATCTCTGAATATTCAGTCAAATTTTTCTAATGTCAAGAGCGTGGTGCCAGAAAAGTGCAGCAGGCAGCATTCGAGGAGAAGCAGAATCAACGTTTTGGGCATAAGCCCTTCATCAGGAATATTTTCTGATTATGGCCTAGAGCCCAAAGTGTCGATCCTTCTGCTCTTTGGATGTGCCTGCCCTTTTCCAATGCCACACTCTTGGCTCTGATCTTCAGCTTCAGCTTTCCTCACTTTCTCCAAATATGTTTAATGAACATGAACTGAAAAGGTTAGCATCAGCACTTGAACAAGACCAAGTTAACACATTTTTTGCAATATTTATAGAGAAAACCTGTTTGAGAACATGCAACAAATCAGATCGAACAACACTCTTGCCGTTGGAACCCTTGGCCATTCATAATAAAGAATAACCATGCTTTGAACAACCAGTGTGGTGTATAACGACTGAACTGAAATACCAGAGGACAACGATTGCATTTATTGGAGGGAATGATAACCAGATCCTTTCGGTGATAGTGGTGATTAATCTCAGAAACAAAAAGATATTTATTGTGATTATTCCACTGAACAGCAATTAGATGGTCATGAACATCTTTGTGTGGCTTCATGTGCAGTGTTCTGTTTGAACATTGATTTCAGTAACATTGAGATATTTTACAAGATTGACAATTGACGGTTAAAGATAAGTTTTAAAGGCAACATTTTTTTTTAAATGTCAGTTTTGTTTAGCGAAACACAATTCTATTTATACGGATTTCCTACTGTGTGGAAACAGGCCATTTGGCCCAACAAGTCTACACTGACGTTCCAAAGAATACTCCACTCAGCACCATTCTGCTCTCAGATTATGGACATTTACCCCTGACTAATGCACCCAACCTACACATCCCTGAACAGATTGTGCAGCTTAGCATGGCCAATTTACCTAATCTGCACATCTTTGAATTGTGGGAGAAAACCAGAACATGCAAACTCCACACAAACATGTGGCCGAGAATGGAATCAAACACATTTGCATAACACTGTAAGACACAAGTGCTAACCACGGATCCTCTGTTCTAATGCCCAGCCCCCTTGCAAGAAGTGAAATATGTAAGAGACGTGCAAAACAAAAAATAAAAAGCTCTAACAAATCACGAATGAACAATAATTAGAAAATTAATATGATCAAAGGACACAACAATATTCAGGTCAATTGCATTGTTTAATTACAAATTTGGAATGAGCTAACTAATGAATAACGGGAATTGACATTTGTTTATTTCACTGATGAAGAAATTGCCTTGCTTTTCATCTTTGTAACACTGCAGAATAGGATTTATGTGCCTGAAATGTTTGAATTAAGTTCTTTCTATCAAAAGAAATCAGTACAATCACATTGTTTTTTTTCATCTTTAAGACTCAAACATTATCAAATACTTTCCAGGAATTTAGAACCATTAAAATTAGTTAATTTGGTTACTTGGGAACTCGAAGCGAATAAACAGCAGATTCTGTGAATTATTCATTCAATGTGATTATTCAGCTGAAGACAACATCCCTTCTTTGCAAAAATGCTCAACTTCGAAAAATTCAAAATGCATTGTTTAATGAAACAATACAGACATGTTAACTCTTTTTCATTTGACTTATCAAAACGCGTGAATTTTACATGATTTTGTTGCATGAAAAATACTTAAATCTTATTGTGATTAGAAGTACAATAAATGTTTGCATTCAACTATGTTTCTTTGGGTAAAATAAGAGGAAATTCCACATTTACAGCAAATACTGGATTGAATGATTATTACGTATGAGCAACCTGATGAAGGAGCGTCGCTCCGAAAACTAGTGTGTTTCCAATTAAACCTGTTGGACTATAACCTGGTGTTGTGAGATTTTTAACTTTGTACACCCGACTCCAACACCAGCATTTCCAAATCAGATCAACCATGAGTTCGTTGAATGGTTTGCAGACTCCTTGCGCTGAATAGCATACTTCCACTTGGTTTAACATTTCGTCTAACGCTTTATTTTATTCATAAGTTCAGAATTGTGAGGGGATGGGATGAAGTGACAGAAAAGGTTCATTAAACCGATCAGACAGAGCAGGAACAAGGCTCATAAACTCAGGAAGAAGAAATGTGCTTGTGACCTGGGGGCAACAAATGACACTGGGCACAGCACAGGCGGCTGTGTACAGAAGCTGTGATTGCTGAAGGAAGTTGCTAGATCTTTTACAGTTGGCAAGTCAGTGATCACGCTGGATGTTGGATCGTTGTATAATTCACAGACAGCAGAAATTTCTGAAAGAATGAAATGTTTGTTTCATTGGAGAAATTTTCTGTGGCTCCAATGCCGAGTGACTGTTTGAAATACTGATCAGATCTTTGCGTGAAGTGTTAGGTTAAAATACTCATGAACAACCCAACTGGATAAACCTGTGCTCCCGATCTGTAGTATGTGAACGCATGTGATGAAAGCACGAAGTCGTTCTCCAAGCAACTGGTCACTTCCTATTCATTATGTAATATCTTCCCTTCACAATAAATAAAAATCCACTCAGTTCAATTTACAATGCTTTAGGTGGAATATTAAGCCAAATCTTTCAAAATGCAGACTTTTGGAACCGAATCTTATTCAGCTGCACACATTAAAAGAATTTCTTTACATTTAAAGTCAACTAATTTAGACATTGTTTCCCCGCAACTTCCGACCGACTACACACCATCCCTACACCTTTACCTACCCACACGCTGTGTCTCTCCTTGTGAAATTTATTCCTTGCATATCAACAAATGTGCCTTTCAAAATATTTTGAAAACCAGATTCTCGGAGTGACAGCGATTCTGTTCTCATCATTTCTTTCTCCTTCAAAGGTTTGATTAAAGGCATTGAACACCTGATATCTAGTTGTTTACTTACTTGAAAGATGGAATTTTCCACCTATTTACTCTGACCAAACATTTCATAACCTACAAAAAAAACATTAAGTCTTCCTTGGTTAAAGGATAACTGTTCTCAGTTTTCCAAGAAGACAAGTGAATAAAATCTCATCTTCAGTACACCCCCATCAGCATCTTCTCTAATGGCTTTACACCCCAGTAAACCCCGTCATTATCAATTCATGGAATCACAGAACCCTACAGTGCGTAAAGAGCATTTCAGTTAATCGGGCCGGTATCGACTCTCTGAAGAGCATCTCACCTAGACCCACCTCCCCTCCCTATTTCCATATATTTCACCTGAAGAAGGGGAATCCCTCCCCCCTTATGATTTCATATAAACCTGTGGGAGTATAATCTGACGTCCTGTGATTTCTGACCTTATCCCCACATTTCCCATGGCTAATTTACTTAACTTACTTAATTCACTCCCTGTACAGGAGAGGGCAACTTAACTTTGCCAATCAACCCAACCCTCCCTCTGAACACCAGTGCGAATTACTGAGACAATGTTCCATCATACTGATTAAATGCTGTATCATTTTGCAATAGTTTTATACCCTGGTAACAGCCTCATCAGAATAAATGAACCCAAATTCAATGTATCGAAACGGTACTCAGTCCTTTACAGTTTCATTGATGCTGCGGGAAATGTTTCTGCACTCATATTTGAATGTGTTTACGTTGTTTCTTCCTCAGCTTCCTGCTTCTAGTAAACACTTCAATCCGGAACAAGTCTGTCAAATACTTTTCATTCCAACACAGTCACAAGGTGAAGTTTGCAGAAGGCACGTGTTTGGCCGTTCACTGACACACAGCCTTCCTGAGAGCTGCAGTCCTTCCCCACCTTTATTCAGGCAGCACTGTCCTTCCTGTGACATGCCCCATCTAGAATAGAAGGACAGGTATCAATACCCGCACTTGGGAATGGAGCGACAGTTTTAAAATATTTACACTGTCGCCAGCGGAGAATTGAGCCCTGTGACAGGCGGGGATACTAACTACTATACTACCGAGAACAAGAGTGTCAAAGGAGGCCCTTCAACCAAATGTGGCCACACTTCTCAAATACAACTGCCTAATGAACTGAATCACATTTCACAATTCTTATTCCACAGACTTATATGTCTTGGCATCACAAGCTCACATCTGAATATTTATTCAGATTGTAAGGGTTTCTGTCGCTCTGAACAATGCAGATAGTATATTCCAAATTCCAACCACCCACTGGCTGATAAAGCTTTTTTGTACATCTTCGCGACTGCGCTACTCAGTTCCTCTGAATCTGGGGCTGGGAATTGGGACTATGTAGCAGCAGTGGTTACTGCCTTGTGTGGGGAAACTGGTGAAGTAGCCAATGTTAAACTGCATTACGATTGAAGCATACATTTCAACAACACCTGTACTGTCCCCGGAGTTTTTGATGTTTTGGAGAAATCTACTTATCTCAGCCTTCAGCATATTAATGATGGAATCACCACAGCCTCTGGGGGAACCGATATTAAATGGTCAGCCCATTCTGAGTTCCCACATATCTGCCACTGTTCGCTTAGCACTAATATTGTGCATTATTTGCGCTGCCTAATATGTCCTATGAGACTGTATTTATTGCACACTATCAGCGCTCTCATCTGTGGGATGCCGTGATCGTATAGTGGATAGTACTCTGTGTTGTGGCCGCAGCAACCTCGGTTCGAATCCGAGTCACGGCAGTAATTCCTCTATCTGCTGCAGCTCTTGGGAAACACCAAGGAATCAGTTGTTTGGGTAAGGTAATTTTTTCCCTTCAAATTCTGCTCGCTCACATCTCTGTATTTCATATGTCAGAATTCAAATCCACCCGTTCTCAGAAATTTCACTCCTTCCTACCATCACTAACTGAACTTTTCATCCCACAGCCCCATTACATTAATTTAGAGATGCCGGTGTTGGACTATGGTGTAAAAAGTTAAAAACTATACAACGCCAGGTTGGAGTCTAACAGGTTTAACTGAGCACTAGTTTTCGGAGCACTGCTCTTTCATCATGTGGTTGCGGAGTCATTTCCTATATCATTAAGGCATTGCAGAATCGAACACAGACTCTCACATTGATAGTGTTCAGTCTGTGCTGCTGCGGTCACCGTTGCTGGGTGAACGTGCCCCAACCCCACCATCGGGACCTGCAGATCAGCTGATCCATTTGGTTACGGCTGTTGTGAGGCCAATCCTCAGGTAGCAGCTTTTACTGATATGGACTTGCGATTATGGGCGGTCAAGCTCAGGAAAATGACACAGGACAATATCGAGGAAAAGCGACTTCTTTCAGACAGATTAGTTTCACGGCTTTTCCGCAATGGCCGAGCACTGTTACCACGGAACTGTTAACTCAGATACAGAGCAAATGGACCAGAGACCCGGGTTTGACTCCAACCATGCCAGGTGTTAGAATTGGGATACAATACATATCTGGAATTACGAATCTAATAACACCTATAAATACATGGCCAATTGTTGAAAAAAACAAAACCATCGTGTTCACTGACGTCCTTTGAGGAAGGAACCTGCTATTCTTACCTGGTCAGGCCTCGATGTGACTCCAGACTCACTGCTATACGGTTGAGTCTCGACTACCCGCTGTGCAATTAGGGACTGCAATCAATACTCCCGAGACAGTCACGCCCTCATTCTGTAACAGAATAGGAAAAAAGTTAATTTAGCTCTCGCTAGATTCCTGTGTGCAGTTCTGCAACTCACAGTATAGCAATGATGTGATGTCACTGCGAACGTTGCAGGAAAGATTCAATGGGATATTGTCTGGGCTGAAGAGTTTCACTTATGAGGAGAGATTGGACAGACTGGGGTTGTTTGTCGCCGAGCAGAGGAGATTGGAGAAGACATAACTGAGATGTACAAAATAATGACGGATATGGATAGGATAGACTGAAAGAAGCGTTTGTTATTGATGGAGGGATCGAACACTGGGGCCAAGAGATTTCGGGAAAAGGCAGAAAGGTTTGATTATATGTGCGGAAAGGGTCAGAGAGGCGGAAACACTTTTAACCTGAAAATAATTCAGATGTGAATTTGTGATGACAAGGAATGTAAGTCTATGGGCGAAACGATGGAAAACTTGATTGAGGTCGTTGAGCAGTTGTGTTGGACAAGTGCGGGCACAACAGGCTGAAGGGCTTCCTTCGATGTTGTTGTCCTCCACAGTATCGTGGTTAGTGTCCCCTCCTGTCTCAGGACTCAATTCTCCGCTGGAGGCATCGAAAATGTTTTAAATCTGTCACTCTGTTATCCAGTGAAGGTTATTAATGCCTGGCCTTCCATTCTCGGTGGGACGTGTCACAGGAAGGACAGTGCTGTCAGAATCAGCTGGGGAAGGACTGCAGCTCCTGGGGAGAGAGTGTGTCAGTGAAAGTGCTAACACGTAACTTCTGCAAACTGCACATTGTGTTTGTGTTGCAATGAAAACCATTATATAGAGTTGTTCCTGACTGATATGTTTATTTAAAGCAGGAATCTGAGGAAGAAAACAGAGTAAACCCATTCAGATCTGAGTGCAGAATCATTTCCAGCAGCACTAATGAGGTTGTACAGCGTAGAACCGCGTTTGGATGCATTGAATTCGGGTCGATGGGCGCAGCTTGCTTTCACTAGGCTGAGTTACCAGTGTGTAAAGCCATTAAACATGATACAGATAGTGTTCAATGTGATGGTACCTTTGCTCAGTATTTCACTCTGCTGTTACGTCTGTAGGTTAGGTGGATTGGCCATGTTAAATTGCGCTGATGTGTCCAGGGAGTGAATTCAATAAGTTAAGTGAATTAGTCATGGGGAACGCAGTGATAAAGTCACACGATGCCAGGTTTTTATTTCAGTAGGATTATTTGAAATAACAAGCCAGAGGTATGCGGGGATAGAGACTGGAGCTAGGTCTGGTTGAGATTTTCTTCAGAGTGTCCTTACAGACTCGATTGGCTGAATTGTACTTTCTTCATTGTCGGGAATCCGTGATTCTATCAGAGAGAGGACAATGCCAGCGCTTACTGGGATACAAAGACATTAGATATTATGCTGACAGCGTTCAGTGGGGATAGAATTTTATTTATTTGTGTGTTTGAAAATTTGAAACTGAACCAAATAAAACCGAATGTAAGTTTTCCAGAGTATGTGAGGTTTGGAGAGAGGAAATAGGTGGTAAATTCTCTATTTCAATTCGGTAAATATCTGAACGTCACTCTTTCAAGAATATCGATGTAGGACAAAGAAATGATGGGAATAGAATTTCTGTCACTCTGAGAATCCGTTTCCAAAATATTTGGAAAGGCATATTTCGAGACACACAAGCAGTGAGTTTCACCAAGAGAGAGAGACAGCCTGTGGCCAGATAAAAGTGTAAAAGAGGGGTGTGGAGGATGGAAGGTGCGAGGAAACAAAGTCTACTTTGGATAACTTTAGATGTAAAGAAAAATCGGAAACGTATGCAGCTAAATAAGATTCAGCAAAAAAATTAAGAGTTTTGAAAGATTTAAATTAATATTCCCCATGAAGTATTATAAATGCAACAGAGCCGATTTGGTATATTGTCAAGGGAAGATCTTCAATAATGAACAGGAAGTGACTCGTCTATTGAATATGGATTTCCTGCTTTAATCATATGCCTTAAATGGAGGATATTCGCCGTGATGTTGGGTTCATTTGATACCCACTGAAATCTGCCAAAGTAATTAAGCATCAAAACTGATATTTTTTTTGTAGTTCAACCTTCTGTTTTTCTCATCGGTATTTCATTTAAACTGAAATATTTTCGGAGCAAATCCAATTCACTTCCGATCATTGCAATGAACAGAGTGAGGTTGCAGCAAAATTAATAAAATGAAATGAACAAAACTGCTTTTCTGGGAATTTTACCCAGTCCGGGTTCAGTCATATGAGAAAGACTATCGAGCTAATACATCACCTTCACTTCTCTCTCCATATATACTTCTTCACGTGAGAGAGAAACTGTCTGAAGAAATTATGAGTCAAGACTAAATGTGCGTGTGAATGTGACGGGAATTTCTTGTTCGCTGGTTCATTCTGAGACAATTCCGAATCGAATGAATCAAGGACAGGTATTCCTTCCAAGGACGATGTACATTCATTGGATTTTGCTGGTACTATTGTCCCGCTGAAAGCAGAAACATAATGATGTGGATTCGCCCTTTGCCACGGGCTAAAGTGGCCCAAAGGTTAAAGCGATGGTTGCATTTTTTTATGCATGTGTGGATTTGAATCCTACTCTGACTGTTACTTCTATCAAACGCAGCTGTGGTTTCCCTCCGTGCCTCGCATCTTTAGTAGACATTGGATGGAGAAATTTGCTCTTGCCCTTCATTGCACCGGAGATTTGTGATAAATCTATGCCACATCAAAGTCGAAATAAAGCAATTTGTTTCTGTTGTAAGTTAAATTGGGATAATAAAATTGAGTGCAACATTCCGTCCATCCTTTCATTCCATCTTGACTTTCTCTGAATTTACATCAAATGAAACAAATAAGGAGAGATTAGATCAATAGTTTATCCAGTGGTGTTGTGAATGAATATTTTGATGTAACATTCCACATAAAGGTCTGATCAGTATTTTAAACAGTCAAGTGGAATTGGAACTGCAGAAAACTTCTTTAATGAAACAAATTTTACATTCTTTCACAAACTATTGCTGTGTGATTCATACCGCGATCCATCATCCAGCATGATCACCATCTTGCCAACAACATTAGATTCCCCCAATTTTATCAGCAATCACACCTTCTGCACATACCCATCTGTGGTGTGCACAATGCCATTTGTTGTTTCCAGGCGACAGCACATTTCTTGTTCATCAGCTTATGAGCCTCGTTGCTGATCTGTCTGATCAGTTTGAGAAAACTTTTCTATCACTACATCCCATCACCACAGAATTCTAAACTTATCACTAAATAATGTGTTAGACAAAATGATGTAGAATTGCAAGTCCGCCATTGAGCCCATCGAGTCTGCTCCACCATTCAATGAATTCATGGCTGATCTGATAGTGCTCAACTCCATTCTCCTGCCTTACCTCGACAGAGCTTCATCGTCTTTCTGGTTAAATATCAGTCTGGTACAGTTTGGAAATACAGAAAACTCAGCCTCAACAACAGTTTTGGTTAGGAGTTCCACCGATTCACTGGCCCCTGAGCAAAGAAATTAATCCTCATTTCTGAACTAAATAGGCAATAACTAATTCTGAATTCATGTCCTCTGGTGCGCTTCATACCTGAGGGTAAACCACCTGACCATATCTACCCTGTCAAGGTCCCACGAATATTGAATGTTTATAAACGTAATTATGTGTTTATAGAGCTCCCCTCCGCCTCCTTTGCTTCAAGGAGAATAATCCCAGCCTAAAAAAAATTCCACTGAGCTCCATTTTCTCCGGTGTTGACAACATCCTCGTAAATCTCTGCTGTCCCCTGCAGCGGCCTTATATATTATTAAGGCAGGTGGAGACAGTTATGTAAGGCAACGGTTGAAATTTCAAGCACAGAGGGAGTTGGAAATTGAAATCAGACAGCGATTGGAATCAGATTTGTCCACAAAAGGATGAAATAGAGTAATGATAACTCTGACAAATGAGAACCTAATCGTATCCCATTGGCACTCAATGGTTTTACTGTAACCCAGTTCCTCTGAGTAATCGTCCACGGAGCTAGTATTTAGGAAAAAGGGATTGAGACTGGCTATTAGCCTAACCTCGATGGTGGGCAAGTTGTTGGAGGGAATCCTGAGGGACAGGATATACATGCATTTTGAAAGGTAAGGACTGATTTGGGATAGTCAACATAGCTTTGTGCGTGGGAAATCATGTTTCACAAACTTGATTCAGTTTTTTGACGAATTAACAAAGAATATTGATGAGGGCTGAGCAGTAGATGTGATCTATATGGACTTCAGTAAGGCGTTCGACTAGAGTCCGCATGGAGACTGATTAGCAAGGTTAGATCTCACAGAATACAGAGAGAACTAGCCACTTGGATACAGAACTGCCTCAAAGGTTGAAGACAGAGGGTGGTGGTGGAGGGTTGTTTTTCAGACTGGAGGCCTGTGACCAGTGGAGTGCCACAAGCATGGGTGCTGGATCCTCTATGTTTTGTCATTTACATAAATGATTTTTATGCGAGCATCAGAGGTACAGATAGAAAGTTTTCAGATGAAACCAAAATTGGAGGTGTCGTGGACAGTGAAGAGGGTTACCTCAGATTACAATAGGATCTGGGCCAGATGGGCCAATGGGCTGAGAAGTGGCAGATGGAGTTTCATTCAGATAAATGTGAGGTGCTGCATTTTGGGAATGCAAATCTTAGCAGGACTTATACACTTAATGGTAAGGTCCTATGGAGTGTTGCATAACAAAGAGACTTTGGAGTGCAGGTTCATAGCTCCTTGAAAGTGGAATCGCCGGTAGATACGATAGTGAAGAAGGCGTTTGGTATGCTTTCTTTATTGGTCAGAGTACTGAGTACAGGTGTTGCGAGGTCATGTTGCGGCTGCACAGGACATTGGTTAGGCCACTGTTGGAATATTGCGTGCATTTCTTGTCTCCTTCCTATCTGAAAGATGTTGTGAAACTTGAAAGGGTTCAGAAAAGATTTGCAAGGATGTTGCCAGGGGTTGGAGGATTTGAGCTACAGGGAGAGGCTGAACATACTGGGGCTGTTTTCCCTGGAGCGTCAGAGCTAACGGGGGGGGGGGGGACGGGACCTTATAGAGGTTTACACAATTATGTGGGGCATGGATAAGATAAAAAGACAAGGTTTTTCCCCTCGTGTTGGGGAATCCAGAACTAGAGGGCATAGGTTTAGGGTGGGGGGAAAGATATAAAAGAGACCTAAGGGGCAACGTTTTCACGCAGAGGGTAGGATGTTTATGGAGTGCTCTGCCAGACGATGTGGTGGAGGCTGGGACAATTGCAACTTTCAGAGGCATTTGGATGGGTATATGAATAGGAAGGGTTTGGAGCGATATGGGCTGGGTGCAGGCAGGCGTAATTAAATTGGTTAGGGATATCTGTTTGGCATGGATGGATTGGACCGAAGGGTATGTTTCCATGCTGTACATCTCTATGACTCTATTACTCCACATAAACACTCTATCACCAAAAAACATGTTCGTTGATAGCCAGTTTTTGATTATAAACTCAACTTATTGAATTTTTTGAGGAGGTGAGCAAGCATGTGGATGAGGGTAGAGCAGTGGATGTAGTGCACATGGATTTTAATAAGGCATTTAATAAGGTTCCCTATGGTAGGCTTGTGGAAAGTCAGGAGGCCGAGGAGAGTGGGAAATTTGGCCAGTTGGATAGAGAACTGGCTAACCAGTCGAAGTCAGAGTGGTGGTAGATGGTAAATATTCAGCCTGAGGCCCAGTTACAAGTGGAGTTCCGAAGGGTTCAGTTATGGGTCCTCTGCTGTTTGTAATTTTTATTAATGACTTGGAAGAGGGAGTCGAAGGGTGGGTCAATAAATTTGCAGACGATACGAAGATTGGTGGAGTTGTGGATAGTGAGTAGGGCTGTTGTCGGCTTCAAAGAGACTTAGATATGATGCAGAGCTGGGCTGAGGAGAGGCAGATGGAGTGCAACCCTGTCAAGTGTGAGGTTGTCCATTTTGGAAGGACAAATAAGAATGCAGGATACAGGGTTAACAGTAGGGTTCTTAGTAAGGTGGAGGAGCAGAGGGATCTTGGGGTCTATGTTCATAGCTTTTTGAAAGTTGCCACTCAAGTGGATAGAGTTTGTAAGAAGGCCTATGGTGTATTAGCGTTCATTAGCAGAGGGATAGAATTCAAGAGTCGTGAGGTGATGCTGCAGCTGTACAGGACCTTTGTAAGGCCACACTTGGAGTACTGTGTGCAGTTATCGTCGCCTCACTTTCGGAAAGATGTGGAAGCTTTGGAGAGGGTGCAGAGGAGATTTAACAATATGTTGCCTGGAATGGAGAATAGGTTGTACGAGGATAGGTGAGAGTGCTAGGCTTTTTCTCATTGGAACGGCGAAGGATGAGGCATAACTTGATAGAGGTTTATAAGATGATCGGGAAATAGATAGAGTAGACAGTCAGAGACTTTTTTCCCGGGTACAATAGAGTGTTACAAGGGTACATATATTTAAGGTGAAGGGTTGAAGGTATGGGGAGATGTCAGGGGTAGTTTCTTTACCCAGAGAGTGATGGTGGCATGGAATGCCCTGCCTGTGAGAGTGGCCAAGTCAGCATTACTGGGGACCGTTAAGCGGCAATTGGATAGGTACATGGATAGATGCTTATGCTAAGACAATTGTTTGGCACAACATCGTGTGCCGAAGGGCCTGTTCTGTGCTGTATTGTTCCTTGTTCTATGCTCTACGTTCTAACTGATTGCTCCATGAATCTTACATCGTTTATAAGGCACAAATGAGATGTGGAACATAACTCTCTCTATTTGCCTAGATGGGTGTAACTTCAATAACACTTAAGGTACTAGGCACCATCCACGACAATGCAGTCACTTGAGTGTACCCTCTTCAATACCTGAATATTTAGTCCTTTCACCGCTAAGGCACAATTGCAGAGAATGCACCAACTACACAATGCACTGGCGTAAGTCATCCGGGCATTTTTGACAGAACCTTCAAAGCTCAACAACAGTACTGACTCGAAGGACAAGGTTGGAAGATGCAACGAAACACTAACATTTGAAAGTTCCCCTCCAAGGCCCATAGCACCCTGACTTGGATAGAAATCAGTGATAAACTCATTGAATAGTAAGGCAGTCTTGATGTGCAAAGTTGCATACTTCAGACCTCTATCTTTTATCTTAAAATTTAATAAATGTTGATTAATGCAGTGACCAGACTTGTGCTCAGTCCTTCAGCTATTCGCTATACTGGTGTGTGCTAAATTCTACTATCGTCCTCAACCTGTGGTCAACCATCGAAAATATCCAAAAAACATCTCATTCAACTGATTCCCCTCAAGATGAAAGTGGTGCTGGAGATGTCCAACAGGTCCAGCAGGATCTGAGGAAAATTCAATGTTTCAGGCAGATGCCCTTCATCAGGAACAAGACTGTGAGCCTAGGGGTGGAGAGATAAATGGGAGGGCCTAGGTCTGGGGAGAAGGTCGCTGAGAGTGCAGTAGGTAGATAGAGGAGTAGGTGAAGGTGATATGTCAGAGAGGAGGGTAGAGCGGATAGGTAAGAATGAAGATACACAGGTGGGACAGGTCAGGAGGACGGTGCTGAGCTAGAAGTTTAGAACTGGGGTAAGATGGGTGAGAGGAATTGAGGAAAATGATGAAGTCCACATTGATGCCATGGGGCTGAAGGATCCCGAGGAAGAAGATGAGGCGTTCTTCCACCAGGTGTCAGGTGGTGAGGGAATGGCGATGGAGGTGGTCCAGGATCTGCGAGTCCTCAGGGGAGAGGGAGGGGGAGTTGAAATGTTTGACCATGGGGCAGTGGAATTGATTCTTGCAGGTGTTCTGCAGATGTTCTCTGAAGTGCTCTGTTAGAAAACATCGCACTACCCAATTTAGAGGAGTCCTCATCTGGAGCAGCAGGTGTAACGAGTGATATGTGTGGAAGTACAGGTGAACTTTTGATGGATGTGGAAGTCTCCATTGGAGCCTTGGACAGAGGTGAGGGGCAAGATGTGGACGCAGGTTTTGCATTCCTGCGGTGGCAGAGAAAGGTGCCGGGAGGAAATGGTCGTCCATTGGAAAGGTCTTTGAGGAAAGTGGATAGGTTTGGGGAAGGGAAATATATCCCGGCTGGTGGGGTCAATTTAGAGGTGGTGAAAATATCGGGCGTTAATTGATTTATGCGGAGGTTGGTGGAATGGAAGGTGAGGCCCTTCCTCTGTCCTTGTTCTGTCCTGGCCGTGTTTTGAGGTGTGGGGTTCATGGATGGCGGTGCAGGGCATGGCTGGGATGCGTTAGAGAACATCTTCAAACACATGGGAGGGGACGTTCCGCTCCTTAAAGAAGGAGGCCATCAGGTGTGTTCTAGGTTGGAACTGGTCTTCTGGGAGCAGATACGGTTGAGGTGGAGGAGTTCTGAACACAGGATAGTATTTATGCAGTAGGTGGTTTGGGAGGTGGTGTAATCCAGATAGCTGTGGGAGTCAGTGGCTTTGTAAAAGAAATCAGTAACACTGACCTCAAAAGATATTTTTCCCTCCTCACCCCATCCACTTTCCGACAAGACAGTTCCCTCCACGACTACCTAGTCAAGTCCACGCCCTTTAATGACCCAACCTCCCTCCCAACACCTTCCTCTGCCACCACAAGAATTGCAAACCCTGAGCCCACGCACCCTCCACCTCCGCCAAATGCCCCAAAGAAGCCTTCCACATCCATCAAAATTTCACCTGCACTTCCACACAGGTCATTTATTGCATTCGTTGCTATCGATGCAGTTTCCTCTAGAGTGGGGCCGCCAGACACCTTCTCACAGAGCGCTTCAGAGAACATCTCCAGGACACCGGCAACAATCAACCCCAATGCCCGTGACTGAACATTTCAACTCCCCCGCCACTCTCCCGAGGACATGCAGGTCCTGGGCTCCTCCACCACCACTCCCTCACCACCCGACGCCTGGTGGAAGAATGTCTCATCTTCTGCCTTATGACACTTCAACCCCATTGCATCAATGTGGATTTCTCCAGTTTCCTCATTTCCTCTCCCTCACCTTTCCTTAGTTCCAACCTTCTAGCTTGGCACCGTCCTGCTGACCTGTCTCACCTGTCTATTTTCATTCCCACCTATCCGCTCCACCCTCTTCTCCGACCTAACACTCTTATCCCCTCCTCCATCCACCTATTGCACTGTCAGCCAAATTCTCCCAAACCCCAGCTCTCCCATTTATCTCTCCAACCTCGAGGCTCCCAGCCTTATTCCTGATGAAAGCTTTTGCCCAAAACGTCATTTCTTTCTGCAACTCGGATGCTGCCTGACCTGCTGTGCTTCTTCAGCACCACTCTAATCTTGACTCTGATCTCCAGCATCTACAGTACGCACTTCAGTACAACTGATTCCCCCGTCCATTGATCTTCAGTGATCATGAATGTCCATTCCAAGATCTCTTTGTCTGTCTACACCACATAGGATACTCACTGTTATTGTTTCTTCTCCCAAATTTCGTTAACACTCATTGGTCTGGATTCAATTCTGTTCGACTTTTTTCCTTTCCACCTGATTGATGCATCCCTGCATTCTCTGACATTCTTCATAATAGTCAACTACGCGACCAATTGTTGCATCGTCAGCAAACCTCTGAACCATGGCTCCTATAACTAAGTCTAAATATTTGGTCTACATCAGAAAACTGTGGAACTCCACTGGAAACACCCATCCAAACAGGGTTCATTGCTGGTTGGGATTAACAGCTGCAATAACAGTAGAATTTAATTCCTGCTGTCATTTGTAAACTTGCTAGTGACTCCGTCAGTTGGTCTCCAGAGTGATCACTTCTCACGTATGAGAGTGGTGAATGACCTGTGTGTATTGTGACTGAGCAAGTGAGTTTTAACATGAGCAGGTAATTGAATTCCTTCCTGCAGACACCCCATGGCCCTGTCTGCTTGGTACTGCGGGTATTCTTGTGTCTGTTTAGTTTGATAATCAATTGAATTCGAGTCCACAAAGGCACGATTTCCATTTTCCGCATTATCCATGTATTTTTATTCTTCCTTATTCTTCCACGGATTGTAATCATTGGTCTGAAGAGGATCTGTTATTCATTCTTAATTCACCACGAACTGAGTCAGAGGGCATTCATGGGTGAACTACGTTGTCATCCATCTTGACATGTGGTGTCCTCTTCTTTCAACCACACGGGTATTAGAAAGAAACGTCTATTAATGACATGCGTATAAAGGCACATTAAATCATTTTTCGTGCTAATTCTGCATGAATTTGCGATTATTGATCCACAGTTTAGGTTCAGTCCCTACAGTCAACATGCTGACTTCTCCAGTTGTTCATAGTTCACTGTGATGCATCCAGTGTGTGCATAACGTTTTGGAGCTTGATTCCCATATCTTGTGTTTATCTGTGCCTTGTTCCCAGCCTTCATCAATGGCGAGAGCAACGGGCGAGGAAGAGACCAATGTGTAAGTCTTTCCGTACTTATGCATGGCACCCACATCTGCAATTCTCTACTGTGCATTTATAGTCAGTTCTCGGTGCCCCAACACCCACGCCCTGCCCCTTTTGAAATATTTCCATTATTTTGTGCAGTTTTTCTGTGCTCTTCTCACCAAGATGAATCACTTTTACTCAACCTGTTCCAGATTTCATTTGACAAAACAGTCATTAAGAATCCCATTACATAAACACGCCCTTCACATCTCTTGTATTTTGGTTTTCCTGGATCTCTTTCATACGATAAAAGGTCCCAGCTGCTCGACTTGAAAAAGAAAATCGCGTTGCTTTTCATTATCCCGATGTGATCTACGTTTCAATGCAGTTTAGGCAACTGACTCAAATTATTCTTTGAGATTTTATGATAGCGTCGATGCATATAAATTGACCATTGGAGTTCCAATTTCAATAAGACAGGTGTCAACATACAAAAATAGCAACATTGAAAACAGCGACGAGAGTGGAATTCTAACCCACGCGCGCAGAGCGCAATGGATTAGTAGTCCATCACCTTAACCTCTCGGCCACCTCGTCACATATGCTGGCATGTGTATGAACTTATGAATAAGTGAATTGCGTAAATTATGCTGAACAGTAGATATTTCTCCCTGGTCCAGTGAAATGCTAAATAGCACAGTACGGTCCCAAGACTATGGTCTGACCTCTGGGTTGTGGGGCAACGGCATTCCCACTGTGACACTCTGCTCACAGTGATCTGAACAAAAATGAAGAAAAGACTATGTAACAAAGTCTGTTGAAATCTGTGAATATTTGAAGTCAACGGAATGAAGAACCTGAAAAAGCAGGAGGTGTTCTTTCAAGAAAGAGTTGGATAGAGCTCATAAGGGTAGTGTAATCAAGTGTTGTGCGGATATGGCAGGAACAGGATACTAATTGAGAATGATCATCTATAATCATAATGAATGGTAGTGCTGGCTGGAAGGGTAGAATGGCCTACTCCTGCACCTATTGTCTATTGTCGATTAAATTGCCTGTAAGGAATTGTTTTCCGGACTGGAGGAGAGTGCATAGTGCTCAATGTCATTATTCGGAACACCTTTCTTCTGCTCAGATATTTTTGACACGCACCTGTGTACAGAACAGACAACTTCAAAATCCTAAATGAGGTTAAACTGACAATTGAATTCAACAATGCAAAAACCTTGATCTGTGTCATTTTCCTGGGCCATGCTACAACAAGTTACTGTATGATCACAGCAACACAGTGAGCAAGTGTCAGAAGGAAAATGAGTGCAGTACCAGAGAGAATGCTGGGAGCAGCAGTTGACACACGGGGAAGTGCATTTCCCACAAGAGGAACACTTCCCAAACAACGGACTGTGGTGGAAGAATTCAGAGGGGGTTGACAAATTGGAATTTGATGCCAGAGTCACAATGGAGATCTGTCATTGAGTCTGTTAAAGATGAAATTTTTAAGATTTTTACAGATAAAAAACAAAATAAAATGTACATTGGTTAGTGAAGGCAAATGTTGACATTGTATATTTCAACAATCTACCCATCTTTGCAATGAGCAGCTCACCACTTTCCTCACTCAGGTACAGAACCACTGGTGAAGATGATCGTTACTAGCCATGGAATCAGAGAAACTCAGTTTCCCAAACGTTAAGGTACAACCAGGAATGTGGAGGTAAGCATTAATGTGTTGCTCCTGTGCTGCAGGTGGGCAGTGCACAGTATCTCTGTGCCAGTATAATGGGCTGTGCTCTCCGAAGTTTTAAATTTGAGCCTCACATGGAGCAGCTTCAATTATTCATTGTCTTGAGGGGTACGGATGGAAGGTGATATTGAGCAAAGCCAAGTTTATGGGAAAATACCCGTGTTTGTGGATTGGCAAACGTCCTTTTCTGGATAATGACTCCTTGATCAACAAACAAGTATTTAAAACGTGAAGAGACAGGTGTGAAGAGAGAGGCAAAGTTGATTTTTCAGCAGATGAATAACGTTTGGCATGTGCACTGCGTTAAATTCCGGGAAAATAGATGCTGAACTGGTTTCATGTTATGCAGTTTGTTACAAACTCACAAAGGTTATTGCAATAATCAAAAGAAAAAAACACACATAGGACCGTTCGAATTTCGTATTGAATTGAATGTTGGTTTGAGCAGATTTTATCTTCAATAGCGTGCTGCAGAGAAGTACAGCGGGTTAACAACACAAAAGGACAGAATCTTCTTGGTGCATTTCTTAGGTTGAGTTAAGAATGTAGGAAATATACGTAACATCATGTGAATGTGGTCAAATCTTTAAAGTCCAAGTGACGATTCAATTCCTATCATTAGGTTATAACTTCTGTCTGCAGTTATTTTAGGACATCAGCTCCATTTACAGAGTTTCACCTTGAATAATACGCCACACCTTATCAATCCATGAACTTTTTATACTCAATCTTATTCAGTTGTACGTGTTCATGAAATGTCTTTGTGTCTGAACTCAACCAAATTCGAAATTTTTACGCAACCACACTGAATTTCTCTCAATGTAAGACTTTCTCCTTGTATGTTTTTTCAGGTATCTTTTAAAACACTGTGAAATCAGATTCTACACTTTATTTCTGGAAAGTCGTTCGCGATTTGACTAACTCTATTGAGTGGAAGAAACTCTCATCCAAACATTCACTCATGGTTTTTAAGACCTAACTGAAGTTATTGATTCACACGAAAGAAGGGGTTTCCCCGATTTAGTCATTCAACCCTCACATTTTGTGAAAATCTCATTTGTTTACCTCAAACTTGCGTGTTTCTGCACCAGCATTTCCAAATCTTGTGAATAAACTCCTTCATTCTTTCTATCATCCCGTTTGTATTCTTTCTGATATCCTTATGTCTCAGTAAACAACGTCATTGGCGTTCTAATATCTTGCTATCCAGGAAACAGAGTCTGTGCCTCTGTACATGTTTTTGGTGGAGCATGAGGACAAGGATTACACACAATGCTCCCACTGAGGGTGACCTACAGATTTCACAGTTACACTATGGACTCTTTGCTTTTTAAATATGACGCCTCTCTGTATAACCTCCAATAAGGTAAATTATTATCTATCCAGTTCGTGAACATCGTCTCTATGGAGACGAAAATTATCTATCACTTCCTTTATTCTTCCACGAAATGTTCGAAAGGTTTATGAGGTCAGCATCTCTAACTCCCCATGCCCTGAGTGAGTCTCAGCTATTTCTAAAGGCGACTGAAGTTCAAATACTTGATAGTGTGTCTCCAGTCATTCCAGTACAGACTGGTTCTGGACAGCAAATGCCATCAGCAAAGGCCACCGTGGATCTGAAATCAACAGTTTTCACAGAGTAATTGTCATAGTTAATGTGCATTGTATGTCCATGTTCTTGTTCAACGTGTTCATCATTACATGTGTCCCTGTATTGAATTCTACTGAATGATTAATTTGCGAATGGAGACATTCACTTCACCACTCATTCGATACTCCATGGAACATTGAAAAATTTTACTCATATGCTTCCAGAGGACAGTCCTGCCATTACTGGGATAAATCAGTGAACATTCCACACGTATCCTCGAAGGCAAGGATTTCCTTCTCCAGTTTAGGGGATCATAACAGCACCGAATCCCATGTGTGCGTTCATTAAAAGCAAAAGAGTTGCAGTAAGACTTTAAAACAAAGATTTTGCAATCTGCTTGCATTGGTTGTCCCAAAAATTACATTCCGCATTGTGGTATGTTTGTGGATGAAAGCACTTTCTGAATCTTGAGGAATTACATTTCAGTTTTGTCAAAAAGTTGTCATTCGCTGTTCTCTCTTTCCCTTTCAGTTTCCCGTTTAATATCCTGTATTTTCTCAATTTATCTTACATTTTCAACAATTTCAATCAATCTCGCTCCTGATTACCAATCCTAGAGAATGCCACAATTTTGTCAATTTATATGCAGTGCATCTGTAGGGTGCGGTGGACAAGTGGAAAGGCATTGGTCACGTGAACCAAATAAAAGTAGCGGGCTGGTGGAATCTGCCCGTTCTATCGCAGTCATATTTAAATCATTTAACGTAATCATTAGCCAAATCTTTTGGCATAAAATAAGAAAACACTTTTAAAAATGCTGATATTGAAAATCAAACAAAAACAGACGTTGCTGGAAAATTTCAGGACGTCTTGCAGCATCTGTGGAGAGATGGACTCAGTGGGTGTGAAACGTTAACTGTGATTCATCTGCACAGATGGTGCCTGCACACCTTTGATTTTACAGCAATTTCTGTTTTTGTTTCAGATTGGCAGATTTTGTCACAGTTCATGAGGACAGTGCTCTCGAGAATCAAATAGACAGCATGGACCTGCTAGTGTGAAATGAATGAGGAGAGAGTGTTGTACTTGAAAAACACAGCAGGTCAGGCAACATTTGAGGAGCAGGAGAATGAGCGATTTAGGTATCAGCCATTCATCAGAAATTAGGCTTGTGAGTCGGGTTGAGAGACAAAGCTGAAGCCAGATACAAACTCGCAGGCACCTCCTCTGACTGACCCCGATCACAAACCCTCCTCCAATCACCAAACCATCATCTCCCAGACCATCCACAATCACATCACCTCTGGGCATCTGCCAACCACAACCTCCAACCTCAATGTCAGTGAACCGTGCACTCCCCGATTCTACCTCTTTCCTAAGATTCACAAACCTGACTTCCCCAGTCGACCTTTTGTCTCAGCCTGCGCCTGTCCCATCCGAATCATCTCTTCCTATCTCGACACAATCCTATCTCCCCAGTCCAGGAAATGCCCACTTACATTCGTGACTTACATATGCACTTTACTTCCTCCAAGAATTTCGTTTCCCTGGCCCCCAAAGCGTCATGTTCACCATGGACATCCAGTCCCTGTACAAACCAATCTGCCATGACAGAAGTCTGCAAGCATTCCATTTCTTAATTTCACACCATCCCAACCAGAACCCTTCCACGGACATCCTCATCCACCTGGTCCTCACAATCAGCAACTTCCCTTTCCAATCTTCCCACTTACTCCATCGAAACGGGTAGTCATGGGCAGCCGCATAGGACCTAGCTATACCTGCCTGTTTGTCAGATACGCAGAACTGTCCATCTTCCACAGTTACACAGACACCATCCTCCACCTCTTCCTCTGCTTCATTAATGAATGTATTGGCGCCACTTCGTGCTCCAACGAGGAGGTTCAATAACTCACCAATTTTACCAATACTTTCCACACACAACTCAAATTTATCCTGATCATCTTGGCAAATTCCATCGCCTTCCTGGACCTCTCCATCACCGTCTCTGGCGACTGACTAATTACAGACATAGACTGCAAGCCCGCCGACTCCCACAGGTATCTAGACTACATCTGCTCCAACCCTATCTCGTGTAAAAACGATATTCCTTATTCACAATTCCTCCGCCTCCGCCACATCTGTTCCCAGGATGACCAATTACAGTTCAGAAAGACCCAGTTGGTGTCCTTTTTCTACGATCACAAATTGCCTTCCCACGTGGTTAACAACGCCCTCCAGTGCATCTCCGCCAATTCACACACCACCACCCTTGAACCCCAGGCCTCTCAACTCAACAAGGACAGAACCTCCTGGTGCTCACCTTCCACCCACCAACCTCCGCATAAAACGCATCATATTCTGCCACTGATGCCACCTCCGAACAGATACCATCACCAGAGATATATTGTGCTACCCAGCCCTGCAAGCACTCCAAAAAGACCATTCCCTACACGATCCCGTTTTCAGGTCCACAACTCCCCCAACCAACCCACAACCCTCTCCTGGTACCTTTCGCTGGCACCAAAGGAAGGGTGAAACTAGCTCCCACAGCACTCCCCTCATCTCCCACCAAGACTGGAGGGATCATTCCACATCCGTTAGAACTTCACCTGTACAGCTATCAATGTCATCTACTGCATCCTTTGCACCCAGTGTGATCTCCTCTTCATCAGGGAGACTGGACACCTTCTTGCAGATCATTTCAGAGAACATCTCTAGGACACACGTACCCACCAATTTCACCATCCCATGGCTAAACAGTTCAACTCCCTCTCCTACACCGTCAAAGATATGCAGGACCTGGACCTTCTCCAATGCCAAATCGTTACAACCCAACGCCTGGAGGAGTAACGCCACACATTCCGGCTTGGGACCCTAACAGCACACGGGATAAATGTGAATTCGAACAGTTTCCACATTTCCGCTCCCCCAAGCCCAAGCCTTCAATCTCCACCGCCGTTTTGACCCATTCCATCACTGTCACTTCTGACCTATTATCTTCTCCCTCCTATTCATCCATCTATTGCTTTCCAGTTACTTACCCTCAAACCCAAACCACTTCTATTTATCTCTCAGCCCCGACTCACAAGCCTTATTCCTGATGAGGGCTGAAGCTTGAAACTTGAATCCTCCTGCTCCTCGGATGCTACCTGATCTGCTGTGCTTTTCCAGCATCACCCTACAAACTCGGATCTCCAGCATCTGCAGTCCTAACTTTATGTTTGGAATTATCAATGACCTTGGAGTGAAGATATCCCTCGATTGCAGTGATCACAGTGTGACTGAGTTTTCCATTTATTTTGGGTGAGGGCAGGCTGGATCTGAGACGAGCGTTTAACACCTAAACAACGGGAATGGGATCAGATAGCGAAGTTAGGGCGGGCTGAAGTGAAGTGGAAAGTTCTGTCAGAAGATGGGTCAATACAACTGCCCCACATCACCCAGACCGTAAAAGGCACACAGAAGGAGCAAAGTTCCTTCTGTGCAGGCACAATGACAGGTAAAGTGAAAAGGAGACAATACAACACACGAGGTGCAGTGGAATTATTTATGTGAACGGATTTGATATATAAGCTACTTTACATATAGACTGCCCTCACATTAGAAAAAGAAATTTCCTGCAGTGTAATGGCGACATTTGCCTGTGACATCACAATGTTGAGAGACACTGACATCGTTCCTTCTGTAGCAGCGTGGCCTCGTGAAAGCATGATCATTCCATAAACCAGAATTCAATACTTCAAAGCTCTCCTCTGCCTGTACAACTTATTTTCTGCTCCTGTATTCAGATCTCAATCGCTTCATAATGTATCTTCTTCTGCTTCCTGCTTCACGGAAACACTGGAAACGTGAACAAATCACTAGTGTTTCCACTTTCACCAATCTTTTGCAACTCCCGAGTTGGCATCAGGTACGAGTGACTGATTGGCCTTCTCAAGCACTCTCACTCTGGTACGATCCTAATGATGAAGTGCACTGTGTCTGATCTGCAGAATGTACCCACGCAGGACGGTGCTGTTTATACCATCCCTGTGGACTGAGCTGTCTCTATTGGCAGAGTATTCCGCCATTTCCCTCCACTTGCAGGCATTATGAGGGGATGTAAGTGCGGACATGTTCTGAAGCTTCCTCTCACGGGCACAGCCAGGTGGAAGAGCGCGGCTGGAACTTAGCAATTTTGATCACGAACTTCCCCCAAATATCATTTATTTGAGAAAGAGAAAGATGCTGAGATGGTGGGAAAGAGAGAAATGGGCTGTGGACTCTTCCCTCAGTAAAATTCCAGTAAGTGCATTTTTGTGCTGCCCATTTGATGATCAGAATCAATCTTCGGAGAACAATCCCGCTCAAAGGTTTTTGTTTCAGAGGCTTCAGCTTCTTTGCTGCAATCGGGCATCAGTTACCATCTGAGTCCCAACTGTCCCAGATGATGCGACTCCAAATGAAACGCTCACTCGCTGAGAACCAGCCCCACAGCCAGGAGCTGCGGGGCAGCAGGCAGTCCAAAGTGGAAGGGAGGATTATAAACGAGCCATTATTTCTCGCTCAGCCGCTCTGTCACAGAGACAGGCAGAGGGACTACAGAGACGTGTGACGGAATTCACGTGCCGACAGAAGCCGTTCAGGCCGGCAAATCTTTCTCACTTGTTTCCCTCTGAGGTTATTCATAATCAGTGGTGCTTGTTCTAATAGTATCTGTCTCGAAATGCTGTCTCCAACATACTGATCCACATGTCATTCACGGCTGTTCATTTCACCAGAGGACCCTGCTGTGTGACACAGGTGAGGAATAACTGCAAGGCGTCATGGGCATGGTACACGCCACAACTGAATTCTCTCACCTTCGCCAGTGCATTCCCAGCTCAGGCAAGTGATTTTGCGAATCAGGTCATAACAGCCCGACAGAGAACTCCAAAAAAAATCTTCAATAACTTCAAACGTGTGTTTCCTCAAACGTATAAATGTGGCGGGTTTATCTATTTCAGTTACCATTGAGTGTAAGGACGCAGAAGACTCATCCACATGTAATGGGAAGAACGGAGCACAGTTATAGCGAAACCCTGGCAGTGGCAGGACACACACTGAAAGCTGGAATTGTCATCGAGCAGAAGATGCTTTTCATCCATTCATGTCTGAATTATGCACCCACCACGATCCCTCTGGGCCACTCTGTTATCGCTGACCACAGCAGTTTCACGCAGTCTTCAGGTTTTTTTCGCATGTACCTTCGAGAATGACGTCAAAAGATCTTCACTGTTATTATGTGATACACTGTGGCACAGATGTGTCCCGGCTGTGCCAATATAACCACTCTGTAACTTCCCCAATTCTGCTGTTTTAATTGCAATTTCAAACAGGATCACAAAATGTGTCACTCTGCAGACTGAGGGCATGCAGCCCACCTTCGCTCTGCTGGCTCCACACAATGGGGAAATGATTGTTTTGATTGACTAATTGTCACATGGACCTAAGTACAGTGGAAAGCGTTGTTTGTGATAGGTAAAGGCAAATCATAGTAATCAAGGACATGCAGATCATAGCGTGAGAAAAATAAAATTTGACCAGACTCAGGAATTCAAGGACATGCGGTCAGCAAAATCCACATTGGCAAGATCAGCATTATTTCAAGTTAGACAATTCATTTCTCAGAGCAGCAACGGCCGAGAAGGAGCGGTTCTTGAACTTGCTTATGTATGTTTTCAAGCTTTGGAATCTTTATCTGAACCCGATCTCAACGAAATCATATCTTCTCAGTCAAAAATGAAGTAGTGTGCAAAATTCCAAGGCTCATCTGCAAGGTGAACCCGAGAGCTCTCATGCGTATGTCACATGTCTGAGGCAATATCACTCCTGAGACAAATGAGCCAGAACGGCGCCAGACGTGGTAACAATGAATCAGGTAAGTATTTTGGTTTACTAAGGCTATTTCTGCTGATTCAGAGTGAAAGAAGCACAGAGTTTTAATAAAAGCTCTTTTCCATTCTAACTCGCTTCTCCCAGGAGGCTGCACTAGCTGCTTTCCCGGAACAGGGCTGTCTTCATTGATAACTGGACGAACTCATCTTCCATTGTCACGCAGTGTTGGTGGAGAGAGGCTTGAACGCGGTTTTCAGCTCTCTATCAAATACGGGTTTGTGGAGCGGGGTAGGGGTCTGGCGGGAGTGGGAAGTATGGAAATTCTGGAAATGTGCAGAAAGTGTAGATCGTGCATGCACAAGAAATCATCTTCTTTTGGGAACCCTTGTCCAAATAATGCGATGTGAGACAGATAGAAAATGCAGAACTGCGAGGAAAGAGTGATGCTGTCCCCATTATTCGGAACAGTGTCCGTGCTTCTCAAAGTCACGGGGAGGCTTATGCTGTCTGAATCAGCATGGGATGTTACTGCAGCGAGTCCCGTCACTCACGCAGCTGGTGTGTATACGGTTTTCCACGTTTCCTCCAGTTCAGATCATTAATTTCACAGCTCACATCATCCCAGAGTGATAGGGAAGAGAAAGAAGCGATTCAGAGCATCGTCTTAACACAACCTGGGGATAAATTGGATGTGGGAGAGCGAACAATCTCGACTGGTTCCAGCATTTACAACTCCACTGTGATATTCTGTTCACAAGATCTGACCACGTGGAAAGAAATGACACAGTTCGAAGATCTATTGAATAGGATTCCGTGCAAAACAGAAGCCGATGGAATGAAAAGAGCCATGAGAGCGGGAATGTAACATTATCTGTGAGGAAGTTGTTTTTCCATACTCGAGGAGCGTGCACAGTGCTGTTTCCATGGGTCAATATCTGGATAAGTAGACTGAATCAGCATTAGCTGTTATTGGACTGCATCTTTTGTACAATGTTGCAAAAGCACGGGCCTTTTGTATAGATGGGACAACTTCAAAATCCTCAATGATGCAAAACATACAAATGAGGTGAACAACAAAGCAACCGGAGAAGCTCGTGTTACGTCATGGGGCAAACCCCCCGGCTCAACTTTCGCTCAAATTCGCTCTCTGTCAAATTCCTGAGCCTGAGATTCGAACAGTGAATCGTCTATGTTAATAAAAACTGCTCGGATCTCACAACTTCAGTATTTAATACGCCACTACATGTATGTCTGACAACAGTAATTGATCTCTCCCTGTGTTACTTCAGCACACGTAGAGAAGAAATAAATACAAGAACAGTCACGTATGTCACTGGGATTTGACCCGATGCTGCTGCAGCCAATCGATTCAGCTTTAATTGAAATTGCTTCCACCTTTCCTGTGTCGGTAATAAGATTGCATAGCTTAGTGGTGAGTTTTCATGCGTTGAATTGGACCCAGCATTCTTTCTCAGGTTGAAATTTACTGGGATATAAAGGCGTGGTGAAAGACACGGTGGTGTTTACTGGAATAAAAAGACGTTAGGAAGGAAACGGTCAGAATTCACTAGATACAAATTCGATAAAAAGGCAGACATGACGATTACTTTGAGATAACGCCACTAGAAAAGGAAAGAGCAGATTTAATGGGAAGGTGGCATAGATAAAGAATCTTGCAGGAGAAATCAGGAAAGACGTAGCTGTATCTGAAGGGAGGTTATCCAGCTGATGTGACGTTGATAAGAGTAAATCTGAGGGAAATCCCTTCGTTTAGGCGAGTGGAGCTTCAAACCCAACGGGGAATGATGAAGAAGTTTGGAGCAGATTTTTTTTAAATCTGAGAATTATTCAAATCGGAGTTGAATTTTCAGAAATAACAACATTTTAGGAGCTGATTCCATTATATTTCAAAAGTCGTGTGCAGACACACAGGGAGTGAATTTAACAGCGACAGAGATTCAGAGCTACCTGCATGGCGAGGCAAAAGGGACATACTCTCGAAGTGGATAACATTCATCGGAAAGAAATTGCATAATACCTGCATTTGAAAATGTTAAGTATAAGAAGAGTTTATGGCGTTGATGGGTGTTGCAGCTCATTCTACATAAAATATTATATATTGCAAATACACTGAACTGTTTGGTTTCACTCTACATTGAATGGAAGTCGGTTAGCTCAGTCCGCTGACTAACTAGTCATGAGGAAAGTGAGACCAACAGCATGAGTTTAATTCTCTCACTGTCTCAGGTTTGCATAAGGATCATTATTTACCCCGCTCACCTGATCTGTAATAATATGGTGCCTCTAGAGAGTAAGATTTGGCCTGAAGATATAAAACATCATTATCATTGCCATCTGTTGCCTTAAACATTGGTCACAATCACTCGAAAGGAGAGAGAGCACATTTAATACTCACTGATCTCCGCTTGAAACATCCTGTGAGAAGACTCGATCCTATCCCAGTTTGCACCCTCTGCTCCGCCCAATAGCAAAACACTTGTTATGCCTTTGCCAGATTTACGGACAACATTCAAACTCCCCAAAGAGATAAATCGAATACTTTCGATTGGATAATGAGCTGTGCGTGTTTGCAGGAAATTGAATGATATGAAATGAGTTAAACAGACTTTCCCAGAATGTAATCCAGTGCAGGCTGAGCGATTTGAGAAAGGTAATTAAGCTAAAATTTCACCATTGTTTCCCTATCCTGGGGAATATTTGCAGCTTTTCAGATAATAATTGACACAAATATGAAACTGGAGTTTCCAAATAAATGTTGCTTTACTCAACATTGATTTCAACTGCGCTTTAGTATGATGCGCTAATAGTCCCTTTTCAATGTCAGTAACAGCATCTTTAGATAAGCATTGAACTTACAAACGTGGCATTTTACGCACCTTTAAGTAGCAGGCGCGAAACAATTGCGTGACTGAAGCCGCAGACAGCAAGCTGGTCAAATGTCCGACTCATACCTTAGGAACTTTAACTCAACTGCTCCACTTTTGCTGTGGTTCTGAAATTAAAACAAACGCAGACGAGGTGATACTGACATGCACCTGTGATTATTGAAGCATCAGGTTCAGGAAAGCGACACATAAAAATATGCAAAATAGACTTCATTGAAAAATGGGTTTCTGTTGGTTCCTGCGTTGTTTACAGACAATGTTACTTTGCCGCTGTCGCCAGGCCTTTCCTTCGATCGGATTCAATTCAAATCAATAAAACTTCACAACTTCCTTCTGAAAGTTCATACTGGTAACATGAAATATACTGCATTTATCAATAATCTTCACCCTTCATGCATCCATGAACACGTTGCATGGTTTCCATGAATACTGAAGATGTAAGAATGTGATGCAAGAATAAATTCAATTCCAGTTTAAATTGTAAAGTAGGAAGAATGCAAAGTAAGACTCAGAATGTCAGAAATTCATGCAAGTCTCCGTGTCCAGAACTGCAGCAAAACAGAGGGGTAATCCTGTGGTCTTTTCCTGAGCCTGAAGTTCCAACAATATTTGATCCATGTCATTAAAACCTGCTAATTGACCATTGATCTCAAAACCACAGTCCCGAAAAGGCTTGACTGGTCTGAAGGTCGCACTGGTATGATTGTGGCACGTTCACCCAGCACAGTGAACGCAGCAGCACAGACTGAACAGGGTTCAATTTGAAAATGATTGTAATGGAAATGGGACGGGGAACTTAAACGAGGTCAGTGATTGTGGGAGGGAGAGAAGTCTCCAAGAATGGGTGAGTCTGAATTCTGATATTCATCTCACAGAGATGTGTGAGGGAGGGGTTTGATGAAAAAAATCATAATATCAGAGAACGTTTCATGTAAAGTCAATTAATTCATTTCTGTGTTTCTTTGGCATGTACCACAAGGAGTTAAAAAGGGGAGAATGTTACATGCCGTAACTCGGATTCAATCGAGGTTATTGAGGCCACAACGCACAACACTGAACATTATAGCATTCCTGGAACATGCAGAGATACGTGTTTGAAAAGAGCAGTATCTACAGTGACAGAGGGTATGTTAGGAAGAATGCAGAGACACAACAGGAGTATTTGGCGAGCAATAATAGACACGTGGGAAGTCAGAATTGGCTGCATATTCAAATTGGATGTTTCAAGAGGCTGAGGAAGTTCCATCGAATACTGCATGTTGAAGACTGAGGGTGATAGATTTTTACAAAACATCAAATTCTCAAGGGATACTGCAGGATATTGTTGAAATGTATGTTTCAACAGTAATGAGGTTTCACATTTGTTGCCACACGAGCTTCCCCACACAAGGAAGTACCCATTTCTACAGTGGATCACATAATCCCAGTTCCTCCACCTAGAATCAATGATGCAGTTGCAAAGATCAAACTGGAAATTGGGATGGAAATGAGCACGTGAAGCTACTCTGTCGCATCACTGATCCAATCGGTGAGCACATGGTAGTTCTATGATGGTACAGCAGCACATGAAATTCCGAGGCTGGGAGTTCTCCTGGTCAAAGGCGGGGCGGAAGGGCATGTTTGTCACCGGTTATTAGATTATTAAGATACAACAGCAGCATTAACGCGCATTGCAGATTGACTCAGCGGAAGCATGCTGGAGGTCATGAGAGATCGATGAATTGGAAGCATTCTCTGAAATTTTCCTTAACAATGCGCCGTTTTGTTACTTTTACTCGAAGAGCTGTTTTTGATCACATCGTCTCCACATTGGCCTCTTGCCTCCCAGTAAACACTCCAATCCAGCGTACATCAGTTTCATTCCAACACAGCCACATGTCATATTCTCACTCCCTCTGAGATGATTGGAATTACCAATGTCATTCTCTGAGATGGAGCAACGTAACATTGAGATTGCAATGTATTTAACAAAGAAGAACAAAGAACACAGAACATTTATAGCCCGGGAACAGGACCTTTGGACCTCCAAGCCTGGGCAGAAGCAAAGCAACTGTCTAAACCTATCACCCAATTCCTCAGTATCTGTTTCCATCTGCTCCCCATTTACTCACGCATCTATCAAGGTGCACCTTGAATGGAACGACCGTGTCTACCTCTACGACCTCTGCTGGCAACGCGTTCCACGCACCTACCACCCTCTGTGCAAAACACTTTCTACATCTATCCTCCTTAAAGGTTTCACCTCTCAACTTGAATGTATGACCTCTCATTATTGAATCCCTCACCTGGGGAAAATCGTATCTCTATACCCCCGGTCTGTACCCTTCAAGATTTTGTAGACCTCAATTAGGACCCCTCAATCTCGTTTCTACGACTGAAAACAATCATAAACTTCTTAACCTCTCTTCACAGCAAGCATCTTCCATACCAGCAACACCCACGCAAGCCTTCTCTGCATCCTCTCCTTAAGGACCACTTCCTTTGGGTAACTTGACGACCAGAACTGTGCACAATATTCTAAACGCGGCCGAACCAAAATCTTGCACAATTTTAGCATGATCTGCCAGCTCTTACACTCAAAGCCCGTTCCAATGACGACAAGCATGCCATATTCTTTCTTGACCACTCTATGCACCTGTGCTGTCATCGTCATTGTTCAAAGGACCTGCACTCCCTGATCTCTCTGCTCATTAAGTTTCTCCAAGGCTGTTCCGTTTACAATGTAGTTGGTTCTAGAATTAGGCTTCCCAAAATGCATCACTTCACACTGGCCTCGATTGAACTCCATCTGCCACTTCTCCGCTCAACTTTCCTGTCTATCTATATTCTTCTTCATTCTTTGACTGATCCCTATGCTTTCTGCTACTCATCAATCTTCGTGTGAAATGCAAATGTAGTGGCGATATACTTGGCTCAGAACCCTTGGACACTGGAACATGGCAGCTGCTGGGATTTAAATCGATGAATAAAATCTGGAATATTAACCCCTATCGGAGAAACAGAGGCAAAATGTTTTAATTTGCTGAAAACCATTCATTCTTGCCCATTTGAAAGGCGAATTTGCCGTCCTTAATGAAACCTGCCAACATACGACTCCAGACTCACAACAGTGCGTTTCACCCATGGAATCCCTCTGACTCAGTTCAAGGAGAATTAGGAATGAACAACAAATAATGTTCAGACCATGGTGGCCACACTCCGTGGGAGAATAAAGAAGATTTAAAAAGTACATGGATGACGGGAAAAATTGGGAGTCATCTCTGCGTGGACTCAAATTCAACTGATTATCAAGCTAAATAGACACATGGATACACACACCACCAAAAAGTCAGGCCCATAGGGGACTTCAGGAAAGGATTCAATTACCCACTGAAGTGTAAACATACATGCCCAGGCACAATGTGGACAGGTCATTCACCACTCCCATTAATGAGAGAAGGGATCACTCAGGAGGCCAAATGGCAGAGTCACCAACAAGTTTACACATGACCTCAGGGGTCCGATTGTGCTGTTATTGCAGGTGTTCATCACATCCAGCAATGAACCATGTTTGGTTCATTGCTGGACTCCCTGTTTCCAGTGGAGTTCCACTGATTCCTGATGTAGATCAACGATTCAGACTTAGTTGTAGGAGTCATCATTTAGAAGTTTGCAGAGGATGCAACAATTGGCCGTGTTTTTGACTGTGATGAATACTGTCAGGGCCTTCAGAGATGTATCAATCAGGAGGTAAATAAAATCGGCGAATGGAATTGAATCCAGACCAATAAGTGGTAACCAATGTGGGGAGTTGAAAAAATAACAGTGAGGATTCTGAGTGTGAACAGAATAAACAGGAACAAAGAGATCTTGGAGTGGACATTCACAGTTCACTGAAGATTTTTGGACAGGGAACTCTGTTGGTCGAGAGTATCTTTGGATATTTTCTGTTGTTGACCTCAGACTGTGGATGATATTCGATCTTTAGCAAACGCCAGTTTAGGAAACAACTTTAAATAATGAGCACAAGTCTGGTCAATGCAATAATCAACATTTCAAAAAATGGTAAGATAAAGGATGGAGGGCTGAAGTATACTACTTTGACCATCAAGACGGCGTCATCACTCAATGAATTTATCGCAGATACATCTCCAAGTCATGCTGCTGCTGTTGTCCACAACATCACATAATAGGACCAGTTCGAACTGGAATATCTTCGATTCCATTCTCCTGAGCGTCCTGCAGTTCACATCGAGATCCATTCACCCATCAGCCCTGTACACAGTGACCTAACCTGGTTTCTGATGTGGTAACACTTCCATTTATATATCCTCCTTCGGCTGAGGGTTTCTCCCGGGTGTCATGCCTCCAATTTGTTACATTACTCAAACACTTTAGCATATTTATCTGAATATTTATCTTTCCGACAATGCCATCTTCTGTGTTTGAAGTGAATGTGTTTCCCTCTGTTTCTCTCCCTGACCATGATTACGAGCTCTATAGTATCAGTGATGCCAAACATATGGAACCAAGGAATTTGTGCACCTTGTGTTATTGTTCACTTGCTGGTGTATGGAAGTCCATGCTGAACAGGGTGTATGAGCTGCTTTGCCAAAACATTTTGGAACTTGTTCAAAAATAGAAATTGCTGAACAAACATGCAGGTCTGCCACATATTCTGGAGTGAATGCAGAGTTAATATTTAGGTTAAGTGTCCCTTCTACAAAGCTCCTAGATACTACAGCGTTTTTTGTATTTTCACTTCCAGTATCCATAGTTGTTTGTTTCATAGAAAATTTGTGCTGTGCCTATTCTGGAGAAACTCAGCAGGTCTGGCACCATTTAGAGAGACATAAAAACAGAGTTAGCGTTTCAAATCCAGAGTGACACTTGTTCAGAATTGCAAATGATTGGAAAATGGGCTTTTTGTTACCTTGTCAGAGGTGGGGGATGGATGACAGTGTAAAGACGGTGTGGCAAAAGATAAATCGCGCTTTTATCAGTGGTGAAGGAGAAGATGATATAAAATGGGTTTAAATTAAGATGTGATTTGGAGAAAAAGGTTCTCTATCCTGAGTGCAAGCTATAGAAGGCACAACCAAATAGGGAGACCAGGAGGAAGAATGTCGTCTATGCGGCATTACATAGATTTGGGCAGAGATACGTTTTCACTGTAGAGATCTTCGCCCCCTTCAGACAAAGAAATTCAGGTGTTTGACTTCTTATTGGTGCTAGTAAGAGTTTCATGCTGCCTTAGTAATGTAATATGGAGAAAACAAATCACAGTATGAAGTTTGGGGCTGAGTGTTGTTAACCATTCGCTTTTAATATTTTTTTCAAATTTGCAGTGATTATTTTTAAACGCTTGGTCTTGAAGTTAATATCAGATGGAGTGTCGGAGGTTGAGGAGTGAAATTATAGAAGTGTATAAAATCATGAGAGACATGGATAGATTGCATAGCCAATGTCTTTTCGACAGGATAGTGAAATTCAAACATGGAGTACATAGCTTTATGGTGAAAGAGGAAGACGTAAAAGGGACGAAGAAGCAACTTTTTCATGTAGGGGGTGACATGTGCATGGAATGAGCTGCCAGAGGAAAAGTGGTAGATACAGCTACAATTTTGAAAAGACTGTTAGACAAACATATTAATGGGAAACATACAGAGACATTTGGGCCAAGTGCAAGCGGTGGAATTATTTTAGTTTGGAAAACCTGGTCAGAATGGACACGTTGGATCAAAGGGTCTGTGTGTGGGTGATCTGGCTGCATGAAACTAGAAAGTGAGGGAAAAGAAATAAAAGATACGATGTAAGTAAATTGTCAAGAAATATAAAAAACAAGCAGCATGATAACATGCTGTGTTGATAACAACACAGTCTGTGTTGATAACAAAAGAAAATCAGGATGAGTGCGTGACTTTTTGTGGAAATGAAGTCAGGAAAGTATATTGAGGATATTTGGAGGGCATAACGGGGGAATTGCCCAGGGGGAATTTGCAGGTAATTTACACCAATATTTTAAATTGGTCCTCTCAAGGTGAGGCACTGTAAATATTTGAATGCTATAAACAAAATTGTATTAGTAAAGAAGTTCTAACAAAAGGAACAAGGTTTTTCTTAAACAAATAGAGAAGTGTAAGGGGGCACAGGTCAGCAGAAATTCATAGCTGGTTTTAAAGGAAGTGGTTACAGAGTGACTTGTGCCACTGCGTAAAGTATCCCATAACTCTCTGGATTACAGGAGTGTTCCTGCGAATCTAGAGAGCCTCCAATGTGGCGCCTGTCTTCAACAAAGGAGCGAGACTGAAAGCAGGAACCATTTAGCTTTACCATTATTGCCTGGAATCTGCGAGAGTGTGGTATTAAGCAGGGAGTTGCAGGACATTTAGAAATCCTTCACGCAGAGTCAGTATGGTTTTATGAAAGTGAATCTATTAAAAAAATCATGCTAAGTTTATCTGGATACCCCTGACAATGTAACAAGCGAAGTTGATGAAAGGGAACTGGTAGGCTTGAGGCATTCCAGAGATTTTCCATAAGGTATCACAAAATAAGGTGTTTACACAATACAGGAACTCATATATGACGGATAATATATTTGATGGAATGACGATTGGTTAACACATAGAAGTTGGAGAGTAACGATCAATAGATCTTTATGATAAAATGTATCAAGTGCAGTGCCACAAGTATCAGTGCGATGGCATCAGTTATTGACCATCTATACTGATAGCCTGATGATGGAAGCTGAGTGCAGTATAATTCCGAGTTTATGGATGACACTGGGAACCAAAAGTCAGGCTGTTACTTAATGGAAATGACTCCCAAAAAAGGAGCTGTTCAAGGGATTGGAGTGTTTCTGTGCATGAAACATAAAGTTAGCATGCTGATGAAGCAAGTAACTAAGTTGGTTCATTAGGCGGGTTCCTGGGATGAAAAGGTTGAATTATTGAGTACATCTAAATTGGTGAGGCGATTATTCATTGTGGCTGACATGAATGTGGGTGATGTGACTGAAATTTACAAAATACAGAGAAGGCTGAAAGGTAAATGTAGAGAATATGGGTCCACTCTTGGCCAGAGTCTTGAATTCGGGGATTATAGGTACAGAGTAAGGGATACTGAATTCAAACTGAAATTCAAAAACTGCCTTCTTTCTGAAGGTCGTGAATATCTGGAATACCCTAACGCAGAGAGTTGTGGGGGCTGGGATACTGAATGTTTTTACGGACGGAGTGGAATGGTTTTTGACATATCAACGAGTTGAAGAATACAAGGGTTTAGCAGGAAAGTGGAGTTGAGCCCTGGATTAGAACAGCCATCTTCTTATTGAATGACAGTGCTCGCATGAGGGGCCGAATAGACCCCTCCTGTTCCCATTTCCTTCGTTCCTATGTTGTGCTTTTGGAAAATAACTGTTTATTTTCCTGGAATTCGTGTTGTACAATGTTACATTCAGGGAGAGTCGAGGATTTGTTTGAGTTAACCGTGGGTGGGGCATGATGGATCTGTGTTCAGCACTGATGCTTCACATCAGTGAAGTTTGCACGTTCTCCCCGTGTCTGCGTGGGTTTCCTCCAGGTGCTCCGGTTTCCTCCCACAGTCCAAAGATGTGCGGGTTAGGTGAATTGGCCATGCTAAATTGCCCGTAGTGTTAGGTAAGGGGTAAATGTAGGGGTATGGGTGGGTTGCGCTTCGGCGGGTCGGTGTGGACTTGTTGGGCCGAAGGGCCTGTTTCCACACTGTAAGTCTAATCTAATCTAATCACCAAGCAGCTGACCTTAATTCCAACCTTGGGTTACCCTCTATGTGGAGTTTAAACATTCACCCCCTATCTGTGTGGGTTTCTACCCAGTGCTCCTGGTTCTCCCCACAACCTGGAGTGGATCGGTCATGCCAGATTTCCCATTGTGCCCAGGGATGTGTAGGTTAGTTGGGTTAGTCATGGGAAAAATATGGTTACGTGGAGGGGGCAGGGTTATCTTTGATGCTTTTCAGTGGATCATGTGGACTCGATGGGCAGAAGGTCATGCTTCAACATTGTCTAAGTTCTACAAAAATGACGCAACTTTGGACTATGAAAACTCCCAGTGTGTATTTACCTGATCCACTGTCCTCAAGGTTTTTGTGTTTGAATCAAATCATGTCTCATTCCAAGAGTAACCTGTTAAAGCGTCCATAATATAAGCTCTTCATTGCAGTGAAGTGAAACATCTCTGAAGTGCTTCCAATGTAATTATATCCTTTCTAAGGTAAGGACACAAAAAAAAAATCTGGCACACAAATATGACGTTAATTTTGTTTTTGATTATTTGTTAATTTTTTTGCAGGTAATTGGAGGCGGTGATATTGAAGTTTTTTTGAGACACAGACAGCAAGTTTCATAAATAATGACGGAGTCATGGACTTTTGGGGAATGGGCAGGAATGTGCAATGTAGGGGTCATGCTGACAGTGGTACAAAATAACGCTGCTCCACAACATCCAGGAATATAAGGCAAACGAAATGATGACACGGATAACATTTTAAAATGTTAACAGTGATAGAATACAGTACCAAAGTACCATGGGACTGCTCTGTCAATCGAGAGAGAGAGACCACTCATGGTGGTTTCAGCTGAGGGTTACCACACCTCAGGTGATGGGGTAAGGTTGAGAGAGCGTCCCCTTCATAGAAACCTCTGTCAGTGTGGGGGAATTGAACCTAGGCTGTTGGTTTCCCTGTGCATCGCAAACCAGCCATCCAACCACCTACGTGGGAAACTGTGTAACTGCTACGTACAGAAAAAAGTCACAGACAAAGGGCAATAGAAATTTTCGTAACAAGGAAAACAGTACAATTCAGAGACCGGTCAAGATAATGGCTGAGGATAAAAATGTTCTTTGCTATGATATGTATGTTATAATGAGAGAAGTGTTTAGAAGCTGTCTTTAGCTGAATACAATAAGGTAAGACAAGTGAAATAACCAGAATTATTAATTGTAATTTGGTATTGATAACGATAAAATAAGAGAAAATTTTTGATTGGTCTGTGTAAAATGTGCTTACCATTACATAGACATATATAGCTGGTGGGATATATTGTTAGGAGAGTCCGCCCCCCATGGGAAATGGCCTCGAACAGGTGCTTAAAGAAAACCGGAGTAAAAGTTCTTGAGTGTCGTCTGGTCAGTGACATAAACCCAAGGGGTTGAATGTCTGAAGCTCCTCTAACATGGAGCTCAGGGCAAATCAGATCATCCCCGATCGTATTAATACTACAGCACGTTTAAATGGTTGAATGGTCTCATGATGGATTTAAATAGTATGTGATTTTAAAAATATACATCTCTACTCCTTTCCCTTACGTATTACATACTGGGGCAGTGGCATTTTTCTGCCAATTTGAATTACTTGGAACGTTGTCTGTAACATTCCATAATTGGCATTCTCCAGAGCATTCTATCGCCGTGTGGGGATATTGCAAAGGAAGGGGTGGGTGGGGGGGGGGGGAGAAAGAGAGAGAGGGGGGGGAGAGAGAGAGTGCTGCATGCAGTAGAGGGAGCACCATTGAATGAGAGGGACACCATGGGGTGGGGCGGGTAGTTAATGAGGTGAGTTCCATAAGATAGCACCAGGAAACCAGCTCAGCCTCGTACAGACAATCCCTCTGTCAAACTCAATGAAAATGGCACTGAGACAAACTATTGTTCGATTCAGCCCAATGAGTCATACACTCTGCTGACCTCACTCCCAGTTACAAAGCTGCAGAAAAAATGCTTAGCCAAAATTCTCCATCATCTAAACTGACACCAATGTCTCATTCACCCATCATTATTGAGATTACTGGCTCATGTTGTAGGATGCTCTCGAAATATCTTCATTTCAGAATTCTGAAACCTGTGATCTTCCATGAAGTCGTCTCTCAATCTCTCTTTCACAAAATGCTTTTGTTTGTAGGTACGTTAACTGATTCCCCCGTCATCACTCTCTGCCAGTGATTTACACACCCATAACACCCCTTGTCATTGCACAACGGAGGTATGGAGCTGTAAATGGACGGGAGCTGCATATCCTGTCACTTCCAGCATGTGTTGCTAGTTTCTCCACACTGGGCAGGGATCCAACACAGTGTTACTGAACAATACACTGGGGTGGTGCACACAGATCTGCAAGGTGGGAGGGTAACAGATGCATTCACTGCTATTCACAATGCAGCTCCCGACACTGATCATGTAACCTGTCCGCGTTTATAGAAGAAGACTCTGGTGTGGGCTATATATCACCCATGCTGGACAGACCGTTTTGTCCAAACTTCTTAATCAATGCACCAGTGTGGTCTGTACTGCTCCCCATGTTGGACAGATAGCTAGTGGATTACTGAGAGCTGCACAGTATTCCATCCTGGGCAGATTGCTGAGTTGTACTGAGCCTGGTCTGCACAGTACACAGTGCTGAGAAGATATCTCATCTGGTCTTATATCTGGGCTGGAACTGTGATGTGGATTGTGTGTCTGACATAATTCCTGATAGAGTTATCACTCATTCAGCTCGGTGCATTCCGCTGTCAAACCCCGTGTTCCTGATACTTACTGTCCATTAAATAATTATCCAATTAAAACTTGAATATCTGTCCTTTTTATTATGGACCCGAACAGACCCCTCTCATAATATATGAAGAAGGACGTCTCGACTGGAACGTTTTCTTATTTTAAAAGTAATTGCGAGGTGCTGTGTTTCAAGTGCAATTCATTTGGTCAAAACGTTTGACATTAAGCAAACCGCAATTTATTCAAACACTGTAGACAAAAAAAAAACAACAACAGCAAAAGGAACTTGAAATAATTTAGTTTATTGGAAAACTTAACAGATTAATAGGTTATTTAATTACTAAACAGTAACTGCTCTAAAATAATCCTAGAAACGCACACTTGTCCAAAAATCAATTGAGGAAGCACATTGTCTGACCTGCAGTTCTCCAATCCAGGAGGAATGAACATCAAAAGATACTTGTGAGAGAAATCTCAGAATGTGTAGCAGCCAGGAGAGATTTTCTGCCTTCCACCCCTGCTGAGACCCCAGCAATAACTGGTGAAAGGTAAAACTAAGAATGCTGGCTCATTGAGAGTTTGGCCATCACTCTCAGGACCAGGCCCCGGCTGCAAGGACGAAAAGGAATGGACTGTATCTCAACCGTCTATACGACTGTAGTAGGTCGCACAAAAATGCCTAACTCCACCTAAGCCATGCAATGTTAGTAAGATAAATGTCAAAGTTAAATAGAAATAAACAAAGCCAAAGGATGCAGCAGGCCTGGTAATCAGACACAGCCTCAGGAGCCCAGCAATTCCGACCCTGCCAAAGAGAGGAGAATCACTGAGCTCGTAAAGAGAAAGCATCATCTCTCTGCCTCACGTCTAACTTTACAATTTGTGACGTGCCATTAGACCGACAGTCAGCGATGTCAACATCTCAGGAAGACCAGGTATTATTGCCATTTGTCATGGTTGTTGTGAAAGGAGTTAAATTGAGTTGTTTGTTCGTTGACTGTGATTAATGTCAGTCTTCATGGATCCTAACTGTGTCCCTGAGGCTTTCCTCTTCTATTAATAAGGGTTTTTTTTCAATCTGTTATCACAGAGTATCAGCGGCAGTGTCGCTGGATATTGGAATCAGCAGCTACAGAGGAAGGTAGAGAAGACAATTTTAGAACAATAGACTGCAATGTTCCAACAATGGATCAGACTCTGAGAACTTTACACTTGGATGTTACAATAATGGATCAGAATCTGAGAGTATTCAACTGGAATGTTCCAACAATAGATCAGAATCTGAATGTTTTAGACTGGAATGTTCCAACAATGGACAGGAGTTTATCTGCGGGTCTTTACTGGCTTTCTCAGGATTGGGCATGGATAGAGTTGCAGATAGAAGCCGTACTGAGAATTATTCAAGCTGGGTATTATCCCATCCTTGCTATTATTGGTGTTTCTGGTAAGCCAATTTCTGTCCATTCTATAAACGATAGTGAAGGTTATTGCTATTTCGATTATTTATAAATTATAAATGCATAAACTGTTATCTTCAGCTTCAGTCACAAACTCCACTTCATGTACATCAATATCAGGCTCCTCACTCATCAACATCTAAGAAGGAACAAGTCTGTTCAGGCCGATGACTCTACCTTTTTCTCTGAACTGTTTTATAACACTGTATTCTCTCTGTCATCAAACCTGCCTACACCTACCTTTATAATATCCCAGTCTCCAACTCTGCCTCAGTGTTGTTGCTGAATTAGCCATCATCTGCCTCCTTCATAGCTTCATATTTTGCGGCTGTAGTTCTTTTCTGACCACTCTTCCAGTTACAAATATTTTGACCACAAACTTTTCTTGTCTCTCCAGTTATGTCATAATAGGGACCTCATATCACAGTAATAATGTCACTGACCGTGTCATTCAGATGCAATTCACAGGCACAAGTTATGACTTTAAATGCATTGTTTAAATCCTACCACAGCCGATGTTAGATCTTAAATTTGAATGGCAACAATTGGAATGAAACCTCATTTTACAATCGGCAACCATAAACAATCAGGATTTCTTTTATTATTTCACTGATAGCCTTTAGTAAAGAAACTACCTGTGACAAAAAAAAATCTGCTCCATACGGACTAAAAAAATAGTCTCGCAGTCAATGACAATTAGTGATGGATGTCAAATGCTGCCCTTGCCAGTGATGCTGAGATTCTGGAAAACTACACCATTAAAGGTGAAATAAACCAAGGAACTGTAAATGATGTAGATCTGAAATAAAATTCTCCAGTGTCTGAAAACGTTGGAGAATCTCGGCAAGTCTGGCAGCGTCTGTCAGGAGAAAAACTGGTAAAGAGAGAGAGAAAAATGAAAAGCGAACAAAGGGACTGCTGATGATGAACCAGAAGGAATATAAAATAGGAGCTTATTCTCAGATTTCCCCTTTCACATATTCCTGAATATCATGTTAATTTTGATGTGTTCCTGTTTAAACTGAGTTATGTTCCCTCTGCCCTTCTTCTCAAAGTGCGGTGATCTACGCCATCTGCAATACAAGTGCAGCCATTATAGTTGCTGAGATACAGAGTAAGGCAATGTTACATTGTCACTGCTTCTCTGGAGAGAGGAACTGTGAATGTGGAATGTGGAGAGATGTAACGGCTTTTTCCGCTAAGAAGAGAAACATTTTCAGCACTAAATGGGTGCACCGTGTGTGTAAGGATTTGACTTGCTCCTGTCATTACAGAGTGAAGAAAGGTTCTATGGACGCTTTTTCGGGGTTTGTGCTGTCAGCTGCTGCGTCCATTCAGAGAGACCCAAACATATGTTGATCCCCTAAACGGGAGGAGAGAACACAGGGGACAAAACCTTCAACATATTGTCTAGCTATCACCATAGTTAACAGCTTACCGAGAATGCAACTTTTTAAAAAAATGTTTTGTGAGTTATGCATGAAAGAAGTGAAACTATCACGGTATTCTAACAGATGAAAGGCTTAACAGGCAGTCAATTTTTCAATATATCATTTCAGTTACATCATACTGTACATTTTTGCTAAAAATCCTATGTGTTAGAATTGAGCCCTCCACTACCACTTAATGAAGGAGCGACACTCTGAAAGCTCGTGTGCTTCCAGTTAAACCTGTTGGACTATAACCAGTGTTGTGTGATTTTTAACTAAATATTTAAAACAGGATGGAGAAGACAACCAGGAAAATGAATGGCTTTACATCAGCTGTGAGAAACACATTGTAACACTTTATAAGAAACGTGACAACTAGACGCTTCGAGAATAATGATATGAAATGGCACAGTCAGCCTCGATTCAGGAAAGGGAAATTATCTTTGATAAACCTGCAGGAGTTGGTGGAGATTGTCCGTTGTGACATCGACAACTGAGAATCAATGGGAGTAGAGTATTTGAATTTTCACAAAATGTTTGACATGGTTGAATGCTGGTGAGTGGGGACTGTTAGAGTCCATGGGTAGGTCGGGGTGTAATACACCAAATGGATCAAAATTGGATAATGGGCAAAATGAAGAGAATAGTGTTTTCTTTCTGTGGGTGGATGTCATGTGGGGCATCAGAAGGATCAGTGCTTGGGAAATAACTGTTCGCTTCGTATAAAATTATTCAGATGGGTACAACAAATATTATGATTCTCATTTATATTGATTAAGTGGTGAGAGGTTGGGAAGTTCTGTTGTTGAAAAGGACCTGAATGTCCTTGGTTATAAATCAGAATTTATACGGGGCAGGAAGCAAATAGTATGTGGCTTTTTGTACAAAATGATTGAAGTACCAGAGTTAGTATATCTTTCCTAATGGTGTGTTTGTTGAGAGAGTATTTTATTGCATTGTGTACACATTTGGTCAGCTTTATCAATAATGATCTCTTTGTCACCAAGACAATGCAAAGGAGTTTCAACGGACTAAACCCTGGCACGATGGCAGGGAGAGGGCATATCTCTGTGGAGAGAGGGCATATCTCTGTGTTTAATCTGTAGCCTTGTGAGAGAATAAAAGTTGAAACTTGATGGTTGAGACGAATACTCAATAGATCCCAAACAGCTGAATAAGGTGAAAAATTCCGTATTTTTAACAGGATGATTGACTCCCGATAGCTTACATACCTGTGCAGAACCCTCATGCCCATTGACAGAGAGGTACAAGCTCTGAATGAACCCTGACATTTTAATGCACAGTTACTGTGTGACACTGAATTGAATGTCACTTTGGACACAGTCCTGTCAGCAGTCACAATACCATCAATCTGAAAGAATTAACACTTCTGCACCAGCTTCTGACCTCCATGGAGACCATGGGCCTACTATGTTGGAGATGCAAGACGCCTTGGTGAATGACTATAAAAATTTGGCTTCATTCCTACTGCCAGAAAACCATGTTAAAATTGCACATATGTATTATGAGTAATTAAGGCACGAGGAACAAGGTGGTGCAGTCTGTCTGTTTAGTCCCTGCTCCATTTGTTTGTGAAGTTGGAGTATCTCTGACACCTTCCTGTTCCTGGGTTGGTGACTTGAGAAGCTGAATTATCACTTTCTGCCCCTAAGTAAGTAACTCCATGTGCAAAACACTCTCTTTCTGATCCCATGTAAGTGAGGGAGTGAGTAGATTCCTTCTCTTACTGTGTATTTGGCAGGAGGTACTGAATGAGCTATCACACATCTTGTCCATTAGTTTGATGGGTTGAATGAATTCTACATATTCTTGTGAACACAGATTGAGGTGCCGAATGAGCTGCACCTTTTATGTGGAAATGTACAGTGTCTAGCAGTGCTGTTACATGAATGTTATCCAGACTTTAACAGCACGATCTTGAATGGTGTCCAGTTCTTGTTACACATGGACACAGACTGCTTCAATAGCTGAGGAGAGTCTCCTTGTTCTGAGAACCATGTAAATGTCAGTGAATATCCTCAATTCTGCTCAGTTTGGACTCAATGGGCTGAATTGCCTCCTTCCACGCTGTCAGGATTTTATGATGACAAATTGGGCTGAGGGAGCTACCCTGAGAATCTCTTGCAGTGATGCCCCACGGCTGAGATGATTGATGTCCACTGATGATAAACATCTCCCTTGTGATGTGAATGATTCCAAACAGTATAGAGACCGTAATCAATTCTCATTAAGTGAGATTTTCCTCAGACTCCTTGCTGTCAGCCGCAGTCTAATACTGCCTTGGAGTCAGGGCCAGTCTCTCTGTCTAATCCCTCGTGTTTCCTCTTTTGTTCGTATCAATAGGTCATGGTTGTAGAAGCACAGAATGTTTTCTTCAAACAGAGGGGAGTGAATGTCAGGAATTCACTTACACAGAGAGTTAGGGAAGCGAGATCAGTGTCCAACAGGGAATCATTCTGAGACTTTTCTCTCGTGATTTTATAACTGATTTGGATGAGGAAGTGGAAGGGTGGGTTAGTAAGGATTGCCGATGGCACAAAGATTTGTAAAGAGGTACATAGGTGTTTGCAGGGCCATTTGTAAGTTGCAACAGGACATTGAGGT
>NW_026867667.1:132500-134374 GCF_020745735.1 Hemiscyllium ocellatum
GAGTGTGAGTGTGAGTGTTTCACTGACACACTCTCTCTGGGTGTAGACTCCCGCCAGGTACAGTGTGAGTGTGTGTGAGTGTGAGTGTGAGTGTATCACTGACACACTCTCTCTGGGTGTAGACTCCCGCCAGGTACAGTGTGTGTGAGTGTGTGTGAGTGTGTGTGTGAGTGTGTGTGTGAGTGTGTGTGTGTGAGTGTGAGTGTGTGTGAGTGTATCACTGACACACTCTCTCTGGGTGTAGACTCCCGCCAGGTACAGTGTGAGTGTGTGTGAGTGTGAGTGTGAGTGTATCACTGACACACTCTCTCTGGGTGTAGACTCCCGCCAGGTACAGTGTGAGTGTGTGTGAGTGTGTGAGTGTGAGTGTATCACTGACACACTCTCTCTGGGTGTAGACTCCCGCCAGGTACAGTGTGAGTGTGTGTGAGTGTGAGTGTGAGTGTTTCACTGACACACTCTCTCTGGGTGTAGACTCCCGCCAGGTACAGTGTGAGTGTGTGTGAGTGTGAGTGTGAGTGTATCACTGACACACTCTCTCTGGGTGTAGACTCCCGCCAGGTACAGTGTGTGTGAGTGTGTGTGAGTGTGTGTGTGAGTGTGTGTGTGAGTGTGTGTGTGTGTGTGTGAGTGTGTGTGAGTGTATCACTGACACACTCTCTCTGGGTGTAGACTCCCGCCAGGTACAGTGTGAGTGTGTGTGAGTGTGAGTGTGAGTGTATCACTGACACACTCTCTCTGGGTGTAGACTCCCGCCAGGTACAGTGTGTGTGTGTGTGTGTGAGTGTGTGTGTGAGTGTGTGTGTGAGTGTGTGTGTGTGAGTGTGTGTGTGTGTGAGTGTATCACTGACACACTCTCTCTGGGTGTAGACTCCCGCCAGGTACAGTGTGTGTGTGTGTGAGTGTGAGTGTGAGTGTATCACTGACACACTCTCTCTGGGTGTAGACTCCCGCCAGGTACAGTGTGTGTGAGTGAGTGTGAGTGTGTGTGTGAGTGTGTGTGTGAGTGTGTGTGTGTGAGTGTGAGTGTGTGTGAGTGTATCACTGACACACTCTCTCTGGGTGTAGACTCCCGCCAGGTACAGTGTGAGTGTGTGTGAGTGTGAGTGTATCACTGACACACTCTCTCTGGGTGTAGACTCCCGCCAGGTACAGTGTGTGTGAGTGTGTGTGAGTGTGTGTGTGAGTGTGTGTGTGAGTGTGTGTGTGTGAGTGTGAGTGTGTGTGAGTGTATCACTGACACACTCTCTCTGGGTGTAGACTCCCGCCAGGTACAGTGTGAGTGTGTGTGAGTGTGAGTGTGAGTGTATCACTGACACACTCTCTCTGGGTGTAGACTCCCGCCAGGTACAGTGTGAGTGTGTGTGAGTGTGAGTGTGAGTGTATCACTGACACACTCTCTCTGGGTGTAGACTCCCGCCAGGTACAGTGTGTAAAACCCTACCGCGCTGTGGAATATGATGAACTGACCCTGGAGAAAGCTGATGTCCTCCTGGTCCTACAGAGAAGTGGCGATGGTGAGTGACACCCTCACTCACTCCCCCCCCTCACTCCCTCCCCCCCCTCCCTCACTCACTCCCCCCTCCCCCTCACTCCCTCCCCCCTCCCCCTCACTCCCCCTCCCCCCTCCCCCTCACTCCCTCTCCCCTCTCCCCCTCACTCCCTCCCCCCTCCCCCTCACTCCCTCCCCCTCACTCCCTCCCCCCCCTCACTCCCTCCCCCCTCCCCCTACTCCCTCCCCCCCTCCCTCTCACTCCCTCCCCCCCTCCCTCACTCCCTCCCCCCCGCTCCCTCACTCCCTCCCCCCCTCCCTCACTCCCTCCCCCCTCCCCCTCACTCCCTCCCCCCTCCCCCTCACTCCCTCCCCCTCCCCC